>NW_027062534.1:1612977-1915572 GCF_000507465.2 Kwoniella mangroviensis CBS 8507 | reverse complement strand
CAGAACGTGACTTATCTTCTAGTGAGTGTTCGTTCGACGCGGGTGAATTGATGCAAAGCCGACTGGCAGTCTTCTCTCCCAGTACTACTCGATATCATCGTATCATCACATCCACCATGAGATTCGCTCTACTTGCTGCCCTCATCCCGCTGCTCGGTGGTGTATCAACCTGTAAGTTATACTTTGAAAGATCGCATACGTGTCATTTGCTGATCACCCTGTACTGACCCCTGTACTTATAGTCGCCATCCCCTCTTCTGCCTCTCCTGTCAGCCTCATCGCTCGTGAAATCGCAGGATTAGACGACGTCCCCGCCGCTTGTACCTCCAAATGCGCCAGTACCCAAGAGTTCGCACAAAGATGTGATGGCGGTCAAGATGTCGATGCGTGTCTCGAGATCTGTCAACCATCTCTGCTCAGCGAGTACGAGGAGTGCGCTACCTGTATTATAGATAACTTTGAAGGTCTCTCGGGAGATGATGAAGCTCTATTGCAATTCGCTCTCGGTCAACTTAAGGAGGAATGTGATAGTCTGACAGCAGGTGGTAACTCTACTTCATCATCGTAAGTATCGTCTTGTTCATTGAGTCGGTCTCGTTCTCATCAGCTGACTGTACTATCTCGAATCAAGTAACTCCACCACTACCGGCTCTGCTGTTATCTCCGAATCATCAACTTCCCCTTCTAATTCTGCCACCAGAACCCTCATTAGCGCCACTAGCATCGCTTCCAGTCATGCCTCAAGTGTGAGTCAGCAGCACGCCTACGACATGCACACCTGCTAAACCAGTGATATAATTGTATAGGCTTCTTCCGCTACCTCATCTGCCGCACCATCAGGTAATGCTGACTCCGGAGCCTCTGCAAGGACCCCTGTTGGTGGCGCAATCGCTTTCATCGGTGTGGCTGTCGGTCTTGCTGTATTCGCTTAGGCATGACTTGAAATATTTCATGCTTTCATAGTCATATACCAAGCTGGCCTAAACCCTCAATTGGATTATGATGAATCCTGGACTTCGTAGCATTCACTACCAATTCATAATGCATATATTGCCCTTCTCCTTCTCCAATACCTCACTCATCTGTTTTGCTAGAAGAAATGATACCACCCTTTGCTATCAGCCACCTGCTGGTGGAGGGTAGGTACAGCAGACTTAGCCATAATAGTCAAGGAGGGTAAACCCCACTTTGTACAACGTATCCAGAATTCCAGAGCTGCCTGCCCTTGATCTACAGCATCATCAGCATTGAGCTTCATTCATTCGGAAGACGAATCGAACTCACGTTGTGCTTTGATCAGCATGGTCTCTACTGAAACTTTCCACCTCTCCTCTGACAGTATCCCATTCACCCTTTGTATCATATCTAGCCGTCCAATGATTGTAATCATCTTTCCTAATCACCCATATGTCCCCTTCTCCCGATTCCCTGATGGAACACGAGACGACCCCAGATCTTTTGGTAGCATCCAGCTCTTGGACAGGACGAAGTGTATCACTTGGGTCTTTAATGAATAGTGACGCTTTGGAAGCTTCGTGTAAGTCGATCTCGCCTCTGTCCCCACAATCACATCTGATCGAGGCATCAGGACCCGAAAAGATCTTGTACCTATCGTCTTTGGCCTGATTGATGGGCTCGACAAAGATGATCTCGCAGCCGACAGGTCTCTCGTTCCTCAATGACTTGCCTGAAGGGAGAGTCACAATCGCCATTGAAGGTTTGAAGGACTGACCATTATAAGTAATCTCAGTTGATTGAGCTTGAGAGATATCAAATACCATCGATTTCTGTTCTTGGTCTTCCGGGATAGTCTTCCCTTTCCAATCCTCCAGATGAGGTGGAGGCATCTTGAACGAATCCTGACTGAAATCAATACAATAGAATTCGTCATGTACGTTTGGTCGTCGCATCCCGATGGCCGCACTTCTGTGATCCCTTCTCACAATGCCTAAATAGGTGTCATCGGTATTTGCTTGAGTGTCTGCCATAGCTACTGTAGATTCACGGTGAGATGAGTAATGATTATGAGGTACGTAATGCCAATATGCTATTGAAAAGCCTGACTATTTATATGTATTTCAGGGCTGCAAATGTATCGAGTGACTGCCCGAGCACTCACCTGCGTTTACAAAGGATGGAGGAAGAGTATCAATAGTAGCCTTCGTCTGATGTTATGAGCTGTGCGCTGCATCCTTATTCTTTGGAAGCGAGACCTTCTCCAAATGATATCATCTAAGCTATGATGTGGAAGAATCAGGATGTTTGAAAGGATGATTGAACCGATCTCAGTGTGGCATACAGTATCACTCCTGCAGTCCACCAGAAGGTATCTCGATCATGGCGTATCCGAAAGCTATGGAAGTGGCGACATGGCATTGAAGTTTAGGGGCATGGACAAGAAATCGACTTTCTGGTGAGTCCAGGCGTCTCTACGACTTTGGAGACCTCATCAAGTGGAGCAGGAGTAACAATAATGGCTATCGCTTCCCTCATGAATCCTCCGGATAGATACACCGAAGAAGAAGATTCAATGACTTATAGGAACATTCAGAAAATTATTCATGCATAGCCCAGGAGTGACGAGTCAGGTTCACACGCCTCTACAGTATATCCACAGGGGGAGGGAGGCTATGTAGATGGATCTTGGCCGAGATTGACTATAGTGAAGCGGTGATTGCTGAGTCCTTTATGACATCCATCATCAAGCTAGTCGGTGTCTCATTCTTGGCCACTTTCACGAGTGAACACAGTGACCTTTGAAGGAAAAGGCGCCCAAGTTTCCGTATCTTTCTCGAGAGCCTCCCAGAATTTGCTATTCTCATAGGAGATTTCCCAAACCTGACCCTGACCCTCTTTATCCAACGAAAGAGCTATAACCTTCGAATCCTGTTTTGCTGGCAGTCTCTGGACGGAACTGAATCTATCACTTGGATCTCGAACAAGGAGGCTGACATCTTGTGAAGTCTTGGTTGCCATCCCGTTCTCGGATTCAAGGTATCCGTGTGGAATCGAATATACCTTGTATCGTCCTCGCCCATTGCCATCGACAGGCGCCCAGAAGCTAGTCCGACAATGGACGTATGGTGTTTCATGGCCACATCCCTGATCATCCCAAAGATCGATCGTGGATATCGCTCCAGAAGGACTGAAAGTATGACCGTTGTACTTGAGTGTAGGAGGATGTTCCTCGGAGAATCGAAGTAGATAACTTTTAGTGTCGTGAAAGGGTAGTTCCCTCTGAAGTGAGGGCGGCGGATTGCCATCTGAATCGGTGGGCGCGACGACCTCGCAATACAACACTTCCATTCCATCGTCAACTTCTTGATTCAACGAAACCATGGTCTGTTGTTTAGTCACCACACCTCGAAAGGTGTCATCGATGCTTTCACCGGCCAGGTTTGAAGCAGTTGAATCAGCCATGTCAAGGAAGATTGAGAGCTATTGACAATCTAGTTGCAGCTCTGTCAGCACTTATCGAGGACACGGGCGAGGAAGCCTTTGAGTGCAATAGTTTTTGGTATCATCATAGTTGAAGTCGACGATGTATATATACCTTACCATGTGTCTTTAAGGATCTCCAAGTATCGCATCCTCTGTCCCTCATAAGGGTCGTCTCAGAAAGGATTGCCACGCTGGGACGAAGATCGAGGCTCGAGCTTGATCGCTCCTTTGCTACTACTGACGTATACTGGCTTCTTCGACGAAAATGCATGATTGTCGCTTCGCCTTATGATATCATGCAGTGCAGGGTGTCGAACACACTAGAATATTTTGAAAAGATTGCAACATGCCTCTCAATCTCATAGTTCTTCTAGTCATCCTAAGTTGCATCACTTTTCCGCGCAAAGGATGAGACTATAGTGTCGCTTCGCTTATGGTATTTCGATTAACAGGGGATGACCAGGTCGCGAGCGTTCTTTACAGGGACAAGAAACACCCAACAAGTTATGGTTTTCGGCTATCTGCTTCCACGTTATGCATGTTCGTGTTCTTTTGGCTTCAATTGAGATCATTCTACGCGAATTCCAGGACCTAGACTACCATGAAGACCAACATGCTTTCCTCGCTTAGCGAGTAGCTTTAAACTATGTATAGTGCATGCTATGTATGAGCCATGTATGATATACATTTCAAAGTGAAATTACGTCAATCCCTCGAACACGCTCACAGCTAAAAGTACCGTAATATTGGAATCATCTCCAAGAGGTTTCAGGGTTAATTACTGCGCTGTGACGTAACTCTCACAGTCAATGGTGGGGTTTATGGATATCCCCTCTCTGTGCCTCCACCTATGACAAACAGAGAGCAAGCATAAAGGTGATACCAGGAGCGGGAGAAGCAAGGAAGGAAGGGAAACCAAGCATACGGAGTACTGCCCAGCCCAGATAATGGAGCTAGTGATGATCAAATGAATGAAAAGGATGTTCACCTGAAATGACCCGGACTAAGCCGAGGATGCAAAGGATCCAGGCGATCATTGATGTCATAAACATCAACTGTGATGTAAGTTCAAACAAATGTGCATGAAACTTTCGACACCCAACCCACAACTTTGGGACACATACCTGAAGACACAAGGTATAATAACCCGTTGGTCACCCTCTATCCCATATCCACTCACTAGCCATTCCAGCAAATCCACATACAAGTATTGTTTCTAACAATGTCAGCACCAAGGATCTTGACCTCTCTTCGACCTCAACTGCGCTTAGCTCGTTCCGCCCTCCCTTCTGCCTCTACTCGTCTCACATTCTCCACTTCCATCCGACGACTGGACAACAAAGGCGATAGTGGTCGACCTCAGGCTGCTCATCCGTCGAAACACGCTCCAAGACCTGTATCATCAGGAGAACCAGTAGCGGAGCACGTAAAGGAAGATGAATCTAAGAGAGCTGGTTTACCCGAAGAGCCAATAGATGGTCCACCTCCACGTCAGTCTGTCTTTCACTCTTCTTACACACGATGAAGACATACACCTGTTGAATGAACAAATGATACTCTTCATTTCCACCTACGCTCACTTCCATACCTGTGTGGTCTCTTCTCCTTTTGCATTGCATGTCTCTTACGCCTATAGGTCCCAAACCGTATACCGAACCTCCAGCTCCACTCGCAGCCTTACCAGCTCACGAGTTATTCTACCTCAAGAATCGAACCATTCTCATCACTGGAGGAGGACGTGGTCTGGGCTTGACGATCGCTCATGCATGTCTGGAAAGCGGAGCGAGCGTCAGATGTATGGATCTCTTACCGGAACCGTCCCAACCTCAATGGAGTAAAGCAGAGGAATTAGCCAAATCTAAAGGATTGGAAATATCCTATCATCCATTAGACGTTACAGATCAAAATGCCGTATCCAACCTCTTCTCCGACTTATTCAAGATGGATTCGAAAGAACATCCAATTAGAGGACTATTCACTTCAGCAGGTATACAAATCATGATGCCTGCCGTTGACTATTCCACCGAGAAATTCCGTAAAGTCATCGACGTAGATCTCACGGGGACCTTTTTATGTGCTCAGGCATTTGCCAAAGAATGGTTCAAAAGACATCCAACGATGGATGGTCAGGCCGGTGTACATGGAGCTAGTATAGCGATGACGGGAAGCATGAGTGGACATATTGCGAACTTGGGTATTGAATGTGCGGCGTACAATGCTAGTAAAGCGGGTGTTAATCAGTTGGCAAAGAATCTGGCTTTGGAATGGAGTAGAAAGGGGATAAGGGTTAATGTGAGTGTGATTTGACACTATTCAAAGGTTGAATGAGGAAAGCTGACAATTATCGATTTTATCCCATAGACACTCTCACCGGGTTATGTGAGTAGATAATCTCAATGCTACCATTACCATTACCATTACCACCACTCATTCTCATACCATTTTTGCCATGCTGATCATCGAATCTCTTCTCTTGCAGATCCGAACAGCTCTCACCGCAGCTCAATTAGACGAAAAACCAGAACTGAACAAAATCTGGTTACAAGGTTCTTTGTTAGGTAGACTATCTACCCCGGATGAATTCAGAGGTGAGTCCTACCTATTTCATCTATCGTCCCAGGAAGATTGTTGAATCACTTTGGAAAGACTCATGTTGATGATTTTGATTGGGTTGCCATCGCTCAGGCCCAGTACTTTACCTCTTATCGGACGCAAGCTCATTCATGACTGGAGCGGACCTTTTGGTTGACGGTGGACATTGTGCAACTTAGATTCTTACTACGGATATGTTGTATTATCATCTCAATCTTCATTTTGAATAAAGGAAAGGAAAGGGATAGATCGAAGACAATACTGTACCAAATAGGGCATAAAAATGACGATACCTTATATACACGAAACGGTTTAATACAAATACAAATACAATTATAAGTATAAATGAATTGAAATGAAACTCTAACGAATCTAAACTTAACATGTACGAGTACATGTGTAGCCCATCTATCGTGATCACATCAAGTAGTATTTGTGATATTCCCTACCTATATTGGCTTGCTATCTCTCCACGAAATCCAATCAAAATCAAGGAAAAAATCGATAAAGTTAGATGCAATCTACCAATCATTAGTCATATCATGCAGGCATCAAGAGAGTGCATCTCCGCTTTTCTATATACAACAGACAAAATAGACAATCCTTAACATGTCAGACTTATCTCACTACACTCTTTCCCCACCTTCTACCGTACTTTATTCAATGTCAGGTATCTCCTCCAAGCTCTCATCACCAACTTCCACCTTACCATCCTGATCCCAATTCTCCTTTTCTTTGTTGATATTTACATCTAAAGTTCCCGAACTGTCCGATACCTTTTCTGGAGTTGCTCCATTTTCCTTCTCTATTTCTCGCGTAGGTGAGGGTGTTCTCGGCCTATCTACCGGATCCCGTTGTGCTTTCTCTCCACTTGCATCTTCTCCTTCTGCTCCATCATCTTCAGGAGGTCCTGACTTCAATACACTTTCAGTCAATTCTCGCAATTCTTCCTCCGCTGCCTTCTCCGGTTCCTCTGGCTCATGGTGGTCATCATCTTTCAATATCTCTAAACCATCCTCATCTTTCTCTGCCTGACCCGAGATTTTCTGATCGATCCCACCAATCTTCCCTTCTTCTCTCGCTTTCTCACCTACTTCACTCATCGGTCCCTCAGGTCTCTTCATCCCAGCAGCTGCCAATCCAAGTCGTCCAATTGGCGATTTACCTACAGCTGGAGTCTTGGCTTCATGGATATGCGTGTTCGTGCCTTTCGAAGGTGTATCAGAATTCTGCGCTTGAGGTCGGACGCGGACTCGTGGAGCTGATGTGGAAGAAGCGGGCGTCTTAGCTCTAGTAGTAGTAATTGGCGTTCTAGTGGAAGATGTCGAAGGTGTCCCAGTTGACTTTGTCGAGGTAGTCTTGGGCGTAGAATTTTTCACCGGCGTAGATGCGGTTTTCGAAGGTGATTCGTGGTGTTGTACACCTGCTGATCTAGCTCTGGAAGCAGCAGTACCTTGCAACAGCCTACTTCCCGTCCCTTGACCAGTACTGGAAGTTTTAGACGGCGTGGATGTATCTTTCGATTCGCCTGAAGCTGGACTACTCCTTCCTTTTTCTTCTCCTATACTATTCCTCCCATTTGACCGACCTAGACTGAGTGATTCCCTCTTACCCCTAGATGATCCAGGGGAGGAAAGCGGTCCAGATGGGATTCGAGCTTTGGCTAAACTTGACGCAGTGGGTTTCGAGGGCGTTCCAGTCAAGTGAGGTTTCAAGGGACTGGGTACAGTATGACTTTGGTTCTCCGAAGAGGGAGTACGGTGGGTTGGACCGGTATGAGATGGAACGAGTGGTTTGTGGGTACGTCCCACCGGTGGAATGGCAGTGGACGGTGGTCGCTTGCTGGCTGAGCTGGAGGTGGTAGATTGATGGCCTAGAGAGGTACGTGCTCTGGCTGGTGTGGTGGTACTTGGAGCAGGGCCGGTGGAAAGACGCGATCTTGGTATGGTGGTAGCGGAGGATTTGGATGTGGATGTGGAGGTAGGAAGGGGTGTTTTGGTTGTGGCTGAAGATGAGGAGGATGTCTTCTTGGTTGCAGAGCCGATAGAGGATGACGAAGGTTTTTTTGTAGGTGTAGAAGTGGTAGTGGGTTTAGCAGTTATTGATATGGGTTCTTGGATTATGTCTCCTCCTTTCTTTTTGGCAGGGCTATCGTTTGATTTCGCAGTTTTATTGGGTTCTTCTACATCAGGTTGTTTCGGTGTCTCAGACAGTGGGGCTACAGGTACAGGCAAAGCAGTCATCCCATTGACATCTTCCCCGGCTGTAGATAATCGTTTAGGCGACTTAGGGGGTCTAGACGGACTGCTACTGGTATTGATATCATAGATTTCCTTGATCTCTACAGGGGCAGGAGACGGTTTGGCTTTCTGTTTCTCCGGTGTAGTTTGCTCCTTGATATCTAACTTATCTATCTTACTGTCCAAGGTAGAAGTATCGTCATTCGGGATGTCCTCTGTACCATCCGATTTATTCTGAACAGAAGCAGAAGCAGTACCCTCGACACTGGGCAAAGTCGTACTATCACCTAATCTCGGTGTGGTGCCCGGACTAGGACTAGGTGAAGCTGACCATAATCCCGATGAAGATATTCTACGTGAGTTACCTAATGTTCCAGTGCCGGTTCCAGGCTGTAAGCTTGCTCGACGGTTTTCTCGAGCGGTAGCTTCCGCATCGCGGTTGGCAGCTGTCTGGAACCGAGCTACGAGGGCTGAGACCTGTGGAGTAGGTCGAAGGCAATATTCGGTAGGAGTTGAGAAAGATGTAGATGGTGTGGATCAATTGAAGGAAGAGGATAAGCAATATGCAAGGATGTATTGGGGACCAAAACAGTGGTTAGCTTGACTCCATCGATGATGAGGATACCAAGCTGTGATAGTAGATTATTTCACTTACACTGCCCTGTGACCTCTCTACAGGTAACGGCCTAGTACACCATAGTTCGTTATCAGCTACAACCAAGTTTCAGAAGAATTTAGCAGAGCTGGAAATCACACTCACATATCCCACCGATCCTCTTCGCCTCTATTTCGAATTGGAGATGGATTTAACGAGATACAATGATATATCAGACAACTTGATATGATTACTGACTCGTTTTTTTAACTTTGATATGAGTGATGTTCGAGGTTCCAGGTTCAGCTTGTATGTAGTCAAGATGTGACTGGTTATTTATGATATATGAAACGAGATTGCCAGTTGGGATGTGAAGGTACAAAGAGATACCAACGAGTGGTCGAAGCGTGTTTTAACTTTGTGTCAATCCACTCGTAAGATGCGGGGTCTCCACTCTGTCACTCTCACTGCTGCAGTCAGACACGTAAGTAGTCCTTTGTTCAATTTCGTATGACTTGCAAGGACTTTGTGCATCATTGCTATCAGTCGATGCGAGCGGACAAGAGCACAAAGAAGCAATAATATAATGTCCATAGCATCAATATGTATTTTATCCTCCCTCTCCCTCCACTGCGTCATCCCATCCCTTAGAGGGCAGCACCGAAAACAGCACCTACAACACCAACAGCACCCATGATCATACCAACAGCTACACCGGTCTTACCAGCACCAGATTGGGCGGAAGTAGCAGCGGCCGAAGTAGCAGCGGAGGTGGCGGAACCACCGGCTGAACCAGCAGCTGAGGCAGCGGCGGACGCACCGGAAGTTTGGGAAGCGGCAGCTGATCCAGATCCGGTGGTTGAAGCTGCCTGGGAGAGGGTGGCTGAGTCTACTGGGGTGGTTGATTCGGCCTATGTCCAAGATCGAGTACATCAGCACCATCGTTCTTTAGAGCTTTGAGCAGCATGCGCAAACGAAATGACGATACGCAGACTCTATAGCATTGAGGATATCACTCACAGTAGAAGTAGCTTGTCCGTTCTCAACTTGGAAGTAATTGGCGGCAAGTAAATCACCGAGCTTGGCCTCGGAGACGTAACTCTTGAGGAACCATGTACCGAGGGCAACACCGGTGGTGGAGAGGTTCGATGGTGCAGAGAAGTCGTCACCTTGTTCGTAAAGGGCGATAACGTATCTGTGAGCGAAAATCGAGAACATCAGTACACAGCTTAGGAAAGGTGTACAACTGAGTTGAGTTATCGCCAAAAGGACTCACCGGTGAGATCCAGTCCCTTCGAAAGGACCAGGACCAGCGTAGTCGGTACTAGTCATTGACAAAACCATTATCAGCTGCGATCAAACCTAGAATGGATATGCCATTTGATACTCACATAGTAGTGGCTCCAGTGTAGTTAAGCGCGTAAGGAGCTGAGTCACCAGAGATACCAACGCTGTTGACAAGCCAGTGTCGAGTCTGTTCGGTAACGTTTTGGTCGGTTCCTACCGCGTTGGCGTCGGCCATGAGGACGGTGTAGAGCTGACGCGCACGCCCAGAAGTATCAGTACCGCACTTTGAACACAAAAGAAGGTATATACTCACCTTTCCAGCTTGGAAATCATCGCTATCGGCGCTCTCAGGAGTGACAGTGATTTCAGGCGAAGAGGCGACAGCTGGAAATCATCCATGTTATAAGTTAGGATCCGTATTGAAAGATATCCGGCACATGATAACTTACCGTCCTTGTCTAACTTGTCACCTGGTGAGATAGCTGAACCGCCGAAAGAGACGGTAAGGATAGCTTCAGGGTCAAACTCTTCGATCAGTTGAGGGACAAGCTCGGCCTCTATATATGGTGGAAAAGCAGGTGATCATCAGTCAGATATCCGATTTCGATGAAGTGTTTAGTTTGGTAGGGTGCTTACGCTTGAAGTGAGCTTCAATAGCTTCGATATCCGTTTCCGAAGCAGTAGTGGACGATGAATTTTGGGCCAAAGCGGGGATGGCAAGTAAAGCGAGAGTTGGAAGCAAGGCGAACATCTTGATGAGCTGTATTTTATGTTATCTAACAAATAGCGCAGAAAGGCGAGATTAGTCAAGAGCTATTACCAGCTACATATGGGTGAGATTCGGAAAGAGATGAGAGATCGATAGCTGAATAGCGATGGTAAGGGTGTAAGAAACGGCGAAGAAGGATAAAGGAAGGTGACTTTGTCAAGGGGGGATCTGTCAACTTACGAGTAAAAGGTGAAAAGAGCGACTTGTTGATCGATTATGGTTCGTTATGAATGAGCGTTGCGCTTGAAGGAGTACACTGTACGAGTAAAGCGATGATAAATGAATATATCAAGTGGAAGCAAGAGATGAAGACCAATAAGACATCTTTTTGCTGTGTTTGCTGTACTTTGGACTTGCACTTGGCACTAGCTAATGAAACGAGGCCCGAGCTTGCTTTTGCTTGCTCTTTTTCCCCCAAACCTACGTAATCAATATCAATCGCGTCAACAAACTTGCCTTTCACACGTGGTATCGACTGCAAATGACGTCCGGGTGAAAGAGTAAAACTCCGTGCTGTGGGTGAGAGTGGCATCTGCATCTGCATCTGCATGTAGAGTATGTCCCGGTAAATGGGGTTGGATTGGCACGGCGTTGTTCGGTGGTAGGTCAGACACGAGATTCCTCGGTTTTCCCTTCATATTGGGAGTATCAGAAGCGTAAGATACAAAAAGCTATCCAAAAGTATAATACCCATCTAATCATTCTCTTCGATCACCTAGATCATCCCCATTCGCTAATGTGGGTCTATTCCTTTATCGTACTGACCGTGCAAAAAAAAGGTGAGCTGACGGCTGAGTATAGCTTCCAAAATGGCTTCAGCTGCTGGTTCAGGATCAGAGGTAGATTACCTCAAGACTTTGGTATCTCAAGTGGGTTCTAATCTGTATCGGCTACCAGGTTAAATGCTGATCGACAGATATTCATCGTACAGCTCCAAGATAAAATCCACCAACTCGAGAACAAAGCTTCCTCGACCGTCTCTTCAGCTGTCGACTCTGCCAAATCCGCTGTTGGTCTTGGTCCAAAAGATGCCCCTAGAATGGTATTGATCGGTCCTCCCGGTGCAGGTGGGTGTAGTCGTGATTGGTTCACTCCATGTCAAGAAGTATTGCTGATCAGATCGAACTCTCTCTTTTTCTTTATCTAATTCTTCCCCTCACAACCAACAGGTAAAGGTACTCAAGCACCCAACATCTCCTCCAAATACTGTATCTGTCACCTAGCCACCGGTGACATGTTGCGAAGTCAAGTAGCCAAACAGACCGAATTGGGTAAAGCGGCCAAGAAAATCATGGATCAAGGTGGTCTAGTATCGGATGAGATCATGATTGGTATGATCAAGAAGGAATTGAGTGAGAATGCGGAATGTAAGAATGGGTAAGTGTAACTCTTCCCCTGCATATCAAGTATCAGACATCATGCTATCGATAGAATCATGTCTTCCATATTTATGAAGCAATACAAGACATAAAATATTTATAGTAAAAAGAAGCTCGTCGAGACCTCGCTGACCATTGATCTGTGCTTGTCCAGATTCATCCTCGATGGATTCCCTCGAACTGTCCCTCAAGCATCCAAGCTTGACGCGATGTTGAAAGATGCCAAACAAGCTATCGACCATGCTATCGAGCTCAAAATCCCAGATGCACTCTTGATCTCTAGAATCACAGGTAGATTGGTACACCCCTCTTCAGGTAGGAGTTATCACAAGGAGTGTGAGTTTCGTCATTTAAAAAACTGTACAATACATTTTGAAAACGGCACGTCTGATGTTGTCCAATCATCCAATGAATAGTCAACCCACCTAAAAAACCCATGACCGATGACCAAACTGGCGAACCTCTTATCCAAAGATCAGACGACAATGTCGAAACTCTCAAAAAGAGATTATCGACTTACCATGCTCAGACCGGTCCCGTCGTGGAGTACTATAAGGGAACTGGCGTATGGACTCCCGTAGATGCCGCTCAGTCACCTAAATTGGTTTGGGGTTCGATCGCCAAGATCTTGGAAGGTACACGGGAAGGAAAGATGGTAAGAGAGTAATCCCATCATGATATAGATGAATATAAAAGGGTGGACAGTAAGTCTAGGTAAAGATGGGGAATATTTGAATAAGATCAAAAAATGCATTTAACATGAACATGACCATGAACACACCATTACCATCTGTTGCAGACATGTCGCTTGTTGAACTTGGACATGAAGTTGCAAATATTCTTTATCAGTCTGTCAAATGTGCGATCTTCGGTGGGTAACAGGGTGGTTGGATTGTATTCGGTATTCGAAAGCCATCCATCACATCACGTTCACCGCATTCTCATGACGAGAGCACCATTCTGTTTTTTTCCCAACTCGTCAACAAGCATTCTCATAAGGGTGACTCAAGCTGCATCACATGGTGCTTGATTCAGACGTTGCATCCACAGATATTTACTTGTCATTCGGACACAACAGCACTATCTAGAATAAGGATGATGGTGAGGATCTTCTAACGTTGTGTTAGTGAGACCTTGGAGTGGTACGGTATAATTTTCGAGGTAGATCAAGGGATACATGGTTTTACTAGGCTTATAACGAAGTTGGTATGGAGAAGATGATGGTTATCGGAGGAGGAAGATTGGTCGAATGGGTTGGTTTTGATTAGAGATCAACTTATTGAGAGATTGAGCACTACAAAAACACAAAATCTAGTTAGCTACTTGAAGCCCTTCACAGTGAGATTATACCACTCACGGTGTAATCGACAGTAGAGTTGGTGTTGAGGATCAAAGCGACAATCAAACCGTAAAGACCCAATACTTCGGCGAAAATGAGGATAAGAATCTGGACGATAGAAAGACGAGTTTAGCATTTATTCTTCGACCATAGCGTCGATGTAAGGTATTATCGATACATGGCCAGATTCAGATGACTCCGATCTGATTCAAGTTCATGGAACAGGAAAATTGTGGATCCCACTCACCATACCAACGAACAATCTAGGTTGTTGAGCAGTACCTCTCACACCTGCATCACCTACAATACCAATGGCGAAACCGGCGGCTAAACCGGCGAGACCGACCGAAAGACCAGCACCGAGTTGAATGAAACCGGTGTACAAAGGCATAGGAGAGGCGACTACGTACATACATCTCTGTCAGCTGACTGCTATAAAAGGCTTTGGAGGAGGCGTCAGCTGAACTTACGATTACCAGAGATCAATACTGAAACGACGAGACCGTACTACATAGACCAAAGATTGGTTTAGCTCGGCGCAAGTCTTCCGGTCCACGTGGAAGAGAAAGAGACTCACGATACCAATGATACCAGCCATAACGACGGGAATGGCACATTTCATCATGAGATCAGGTCTGAGGACAGCCATGGCGGAGATACCTACACCTGATTTGGCGGTACCGTAGCTGGTAACAATCATACGATGTCAGCGATGGTTGAGCGGCAACATCATTGAATGAATTTGATCAGATCGGCATTAGAAAGATGATCTCCTCCGTCTCATGCGATCTTCAACTTTGAACGTGATGAATGAACGAATGACTAAGATAATATCGAGTTGTACGAAGTACCACCTCGCCGCCAAGAACAAAGGTACATCTCATAGCGCTGTCCCTTCCTCACTATGTTGGTCTTGTAAAGAAACGAGATCAACTCACGCAGCACCGATGCAGGTGAATACAATGGCGGAAGTACATCCCATAGCTCCGAAGAAGGGAGCGTAGACTGGACAGAGCTCAGCGACGGTGGACATTTTGACTGTAGGTGATAGGCTGGAAGGTCGATAAGGCTATTACATATATGGGATACAGATCAGCAAAATGGCGATAAGGGATGGGCGATGAAGCGGGTTTCGCGATTATGGAGATGTCGATGAGCGTATTTACCTACCTGATTTGAAAGCTGGTGAGCTCGATTGAAGAACGAAGATACCAAAGGTCGATAGTGAGATAGAAGATGGTATCGATGTATGTGTGCATTGAATGGAACGTGAATGACACTCTGAGCTCACTCACTCACTCACTCACTCACCAATCTACGCCCACAGCCGATGACAAGGTGCTCTCCCTCAGTGGGCGGGGATACGGCGATATACCTGGATGTGGCACCTGACCCCGCTGGAGGTCGTCCACCTCGAATGTCTATCTAGGACAGTCTATGTCCTCATTTCTATCTGCTTCTGCACATGCTGATAATAATGCTTTCAACTCATCATGGATGTATACCAAGCTCGCTCCAAAAGAGCTAGATCACAGTCCTCTTCTTCCTCTTCTTCCGGCTCTTCTTCCTCTCGAGGTGAATTAAAATCAACGTACCAAACGCCTTCACCTCCTCCACCGAAATTTCATAAAGGTCACTCATCATTCAATGAAGAGACTAAACCGTTTCTATGCATGTTACCTCCAACATGTTCTCAGCCGGGTACGTCGACGTCATACTCTAGTCAAGAAGAGCTGGATAGACATCAAAATACGTTCCATAAGTGGATATGTCATGTTCCGATACGCGATAGGGAATTCGCTTCGCCAGATGAGCAGGTGCCAGAAGGTTTTATAGGTGGAAGGATGAATAAAGGGAAAAGGAAGAAAGAGTGTTTAAAAGTTTTTCCTGATGAGAGATTATTGGAAATAGTAAGTCTGGTCATTTGGTCATTAAAAAGCAATGCAATACAATATCAAAAGAGCTTATCTGATATTCAGAGTTGAATGATAGCATCATACGGAAGTGCATGATCCCATAACTAGACAGAAGAAGGATAATGGACAAAGAATCGTAAGTCTTTGTTGGGAAAGCGTTAGGCTAAAAAGCAGGGAATAGCTAATCGACTTCGTTTCTGTTCACGCAGTTTGAATGTTTCCTTGACCCCAGTCAGTGCGGTAGGAAATTCAAAGATCCGAAGAAGCGGAGAAGACATATGGTAGATAAGCATCGTGAGTGGACATATTTCCTTATCTTCTCTATCCGAGTCTTTCAGATTATCGTCAGCTCGTCGAGCCATTGTTGTTGACTGTTGCTTTCCAATAGACTACCCTTCAAACTATTTCTTCGGTATAACCAATCATGGTGTGAGTATGTTCGCCAATCTATACTTACTGCTTAGTTGAAAGAGCTGATTGTATTTTCGCGATGTGTAGATCAACGCAATCGTCCAGGAAGATGGTCTAGCGATGAGTCTCATACGACCTCGACGTGATCCAACTTCATATACAGACACATCACAAAACCATCCGAATGGTCACACAGCGTCCACGTCGCTCGATAATGACCATCATTCCATCACAAGGGATGACAAAGCACAAGAAGTCGATATGGATGATCTCACTTCAATCATGGAGAGTAGCTTGACCTTCATCCCTAGAGGCGTAAGGAAGGCTGCTAAAGCTAAAGAGAAAATTATGGAGGTAGAAACGGGCGCTTGAAGGTGGGATTCTCGATGAACTGAGTTTGTGATAGTATGATAATGATCATTATGATGACGATATGAAGTTTCAGTGTTGTACATCCAACCTAGATTGTCAATTGGTTGTATAGTTACATGATCAAACATCCGCAACATCCTTTCTTTCCTATATCCAGATTACCATATCCCCCATGAGTCGGAGGTGGATAAACTACCTGACCTTGAGTTTGACCTCTGCCGGACATTGCTTCATGATATGATCTATCGCTTAGACCTTTCGGGATCCGATAACAACATTGTTGAGCGCATGGGTGAAGGTTCTTACAAGGACATGTTGGAGGGCAGGTACAATTTGGATCGGAGAAGCCACTGGGAATGCAGTATACAGGTATGGTAATCAGTGGTTAGCTGGGAAGTAGAAGATAGGAGAGGGAGAGTAACGTACCATATGAAGTTGATTGGTGTGCCAATAGAAACTATCATAGTGATTCTGAAGTGGAAGAGCCAGTATTGCTCTGAAACATCCGGATTCATCTTCCTGATCATCGACTCGCTTTGTCAGAGTATATATATATACAAATTGGAACATTCACCATCATTCTCAACCACGCCTCAGAGGTATGGTTCCCATAATATTAATATTGATGGATATACACAGAGTCAGAACCATCAAGGCGGTTCTGAATTAACCTACTAACGAAAGTATGTATCAGGCATCAAGAAGATAAAGTCAAGAAGTAAGAAGCAAGTGAGACAGTACACCGATCAATGAGAGGATGACATAGTGTGTACTGTACTAGGCCTATATCAAAAGCCCCCCTTACCCATCCTGTCATCATTAGACTACAGTACTGCATACATGACGCTATTGGTATACCCTCAATACATTCAGCTTTGATTGTGTTTAACTTCAGTATCTTTAATGATCGGACGGTCCGATCCCGACGGGAGTTCCAGTGCGCCCATGTTCATGGTTCTTGGCTTGATGTATGAAATTTTTTGATTCAACGACTTGGTATTGTCACGATTAAGAAAATCTCATCCTGCCCTATAAATATCCGATACTGAGACACAGCTCCAAACGAAAATCTACGATCAAAAACCAAGCGGAGTAAGTGCGATGCAACATTTACTTTATGTCTTTCTTGGTTGGTGGTTCAAATATCTCTTTTCCGGATGGTCGACACTGTTCACATCTGTATTGTACATGATAATAAACTGGTACGTTGACGATCACTCTCTTATTCAACGAACGTCTTCTGATTGAACGATGTCACTGGAAAATCACAAGTGCCACGGTCGTCGCCACAAGCGTTGATTCCTTCATCTTTTTAGCGTGGGCGCAATGCAATGCAATGTGATGTAATTAACAGACCATCAAAATCAATCAAAGTGTATGTTGGATGTTACAAGCAACTAGTTTAGTCAATGAAAACACGCTTGTACCCTATGATCGGATCGAATCAGTTCATGAGTCGCATCATGACGCTTACCTAGCACACTTGGTTGACAAGGTGCCACACGTTGTTCGGCTGTCACACCACCCGTCAGATGGAATACTCCAATTTCTGTTAATTCTCTGCATTATCCATCCCTTCATAATGCGCTGAAACGTGGAATCAGTGGAGCTTTACGGTCCTTCTCAACACCGTCTGATGTTCATGACATACATTTTCAGCATGGATATTTCACTTATCAACGTCTTCATACCAAACCCCTCACTTGAGTGTACTATCCTTTGCTTGCCCTCTCATTTCAAGCACAGCGTATCAATCAACCATCAGTATGGCAGGACCCAATTATAACGATTCATCATTCATAGTCAGAGAGTCAAGGGAACCGTGTCAAACGATGCAGTAGGTAATAGATGACAAGATTTATATATATGCTCAAGACAATTGCTGGTCATTGTACAGTAATGGAACTTGACATAAATCCTAATGGTGAAAGATGAGCTGATTCGGGCAAAGGTGACAGGATAGCTAATACTGGTTCATCATCGAGCCACGAAGGTTTGTCTATTCGAATAAACGATCGATTGAACAAATGGAAGACAATGCCGTTATGTCCGACCTCCTACCGAAATTCATGGACTTCCGAACCTTCGTTTGTCTGCTCTCCTTTCGCTACATTCGACTTACATTCCTCCTCTATCAAATGCTCATCTCTAGCATATCTGATATGCATGCATGTGCATGTATTTCGACTCGATACTATGCTACTACAACTCGTCATTTGCTATGTTTTCGTTCCCACCGGTTATGCCATCGTTGATCAATGCCGACTAAATCCGTCGGTTATAGCATTACCGATCATGTTCACTCTGTCATTCACAAAATTCGACTGGGTGGTTGGTGTTTTCACAGCCAAAGCATCGATTCAGAACAGGTCGAACAAACTATATATAAATGACAAGAGGATGTAGTGCGAAGAGTGCTAACCTCATTCAATCCATCCTTCTTGTGTCTGCTTTTCCCATCAGAAGAACCCAATAACAAGTCGTGACATCCTCTCGACTGTAGAACGCCTCAACCCAATCAGACCTCTCTGCAATCCCCAGCCTAACCCAAGCCACCATGGCATCTGAACAAGCTATCTTCGACGCTGAAGTCAAAGCTTTGGAGGAGTTCCAAAAGGTGTGTAAAGCTAGATCCACTCCCTCCGCCATCACCATATCTCGTCAGGTAGTTTGACGTCACATATCGTGAGCTCCGAGAAGCTGAGCTGACATGATGTACGTACCTAGCAACCTCGATTCGCCAGAGTTCACCGTCCATTCACCGCCGCCGATGTAGTTTCCAAGAGAGGTACTTTAACCATCTCTTACCCTTCCGACGTACTAGCCAAGAAATTATGGAAAATCCTCGAAGCTAAGAAAAGAGGTGAAGGTGGTGGATGTACCGCTACTTATGGAGCGTAAGTCAGCTATCCATCGCACTCCAACGTACAAGTCAGCTGATCACCCGGATGATACAGCCTTGATCCTGTTCAGCTCACTCAGATGGCTAAACACCTCGAGACTGTCTATGTATCAGGATGGCAATGCTCCTCAACAGCTTCGAGCTCCTTGGAACCAGGACCTGATCTTGCAGGTAAGCCGTAATCCCATTTGCATATCGTGTGCGACGAAGGGCTTTGCTGATCATTGGACTTTCAGACTACCCATCCAATACTGTACCCAACAAAGTCGCTCAGCTGTTCACCGCCCAACTTTTCCATGATCGAAAACAACGATGGACGAGGTCCACTGCATTGCAAAAGGGAGAGAAACTGGGTCCTCCCATTGATTACTTACGACCTATCGTAGCTGATGCCGATACAGGTCATGGAGGTAAGCTACCATAGCCCTCTTCAACTTTGATTCAAGACATTGTTGCTGACTCTGCTGGATAGGTCTCACTGCTGTCATGAAACTCACCAAGATGATGGTCGAAGCTGGTGCAGCTGGTATACACGTTGAGGATCAAGCTCCAGGTACCAAGAAATGTGGTCATATGGCTGGAAAGGTAAGTGGATACACACGAGAACATCGTATTCATGTTGACAATCCATTCAGGTCCTCGTTCCAATCTCCGAACATATCAACCGACTCGTAGCTATGCGATTCCAATGTGACATAATGGGGACTACCAACCTGGTCGTCGCTCGAACCGACTCTGAAGCTGCCACATTGATCACCTCGAACATTGATCCTCGAGATCACGCTTTCATCCTCGGTTCGACCAATCCCGACTTGATCTCCTTGAACGAAATCATGGTTGCTGCTGAGCTGGAAGGACGTAACGGTGCCGCTTTACAGGAAATTGAAGATCAATGGATGAAGAAAGCCAACTTACAACTATACCCTGAAACACTTGCCAAGGCATTATCCGCCCAGGGAGTCGATAATGGTAAAATCCAAGAATTCTTAAAAGCTGTCAGCGGTACTGCCCATGCATCTCATAATGGCGCCTTGCAACTGGCTCAGAAGAAATACGGTTTGAAGAGCGCTCCATACTGGAATTGGGATACACCAAGGACAAGAGAAGGTTACTACCGATATCAAGGTGGTACGCAGTGTGCGATCAATCGAGCGGTTGCGTTCGCCCCGTACGCTGATCTCCTGTGGATGGAAACGAAATCGCCCATCTACGCTCAAGCAAAGGAATTTGCAGAAGGTGTACATAAGGAAAGCCCAGGTCATTGGTTGGCATACAACCTCAGTCCGTCGTTCAATTGGGACGCAGCTGGTTTGGGTGAGAAGGAGATGAAAGATTTTGTATGGAGTCTGGGTAAATTGGGATTCATCTTCCAGTTCATTACTGTGAGTAACCCATTCGAGACTGAACAGCTATAGGGCGCGATGATGTTCCGCGGATGTCGGCTGATTTTGTGTGCTTGATCTTACAGCTCGCCGGTCTACACTCCAACGCATACATAAACGATCAATTCGCTCGTGCTTTCTCTCAAGAAGGTATGAAAGCGTATGTCGAGCTGATCCAAAGGAAAGAAAGGGAGATAGGATGCGATGTGTTAACTCACCAAAAGGTTGGTTGGTTATCACAGTCAACAAAGATTGATGGGCTGACTTCGTTGTTCTGCAGTGGTCCGGAGCTGATTATGCAGACGCTATGATGATGACCGTCACTGGTGGAGTGTGAGTTTTCCATGCCGAATACATCCTGCCCAGCTGACTTATTCGTTGTCGTCTTCACACACAGCTCGTCGACCGCTGCAATGGGTAAGGGAGTTACCGAATCACAATTTGGGGAGGACAAGTCCAAGAAAGCTTTACATAAGCTGTAGTGCTGTTTTATCTGTACTTTGATACCTCTTTGTATGATACTATGAAAGAAGATCGGTGATATGTATACGTTGTTTGGTTCGCATGTTGTGAAGACGATGCAATCAGATCTGTACGGCCGTAAGGGATTTGAGAACAAGGGGTAATCAATTAGCATGATCATTAGGATTCGACTTCCGGTTGTGGTAAATGAGAAATTGGGCATTAGAAACAGGTTTGTAATGTCGTAATCAATCGAAGTGTTTTTGTTTTTCCCATGATATGACATGTCGCAACCAACAGCATCCTCCAATGTTCATCCTCCCATCCATCTTCTCATCTCATCAGATAACAGTCAACACCACGAGAGTTCTCCATAATCAGCGCACGACTCAACATCCTAGTATAAGCTCACGATTAGACCTCCACGACATCCGCAACGAGATAATGATATAGACGATTTCAAAGCTTATCAAAGCTTCTTTCGAGCAAGATGTCCAAGCCTAAACCTGGGTTAGGCAAAGGATTAGTTCGTAATCTGACTGTATCTCAATATCATCATTCTCCATCTGGTATAATAACCTTGGCACCTGTTATCGGTCAACACAGCCATTCATATTCCACTTACTCGTCATCAAATCATACTGGTTCTGGTCCAATAACATCAAGTAAGAATGGGTGGCCAAACAACCCTTCTTCTTCCTCGATATCATTATTACCCACATGGGATCAACCCAATGATATCGTCACACCGTACCAATCTTCCTCCTCATCTTCTAATCGAATGCGATTGAAAACCACCAACACGAATCAGTATACGCATCAATCCCGACGATACTCTTCATTATCCATTTCCCCCTCGGCGTTCCTCACATCACCTATCCCACCCTCATTATTCTTTGACAAATCGCTCTCCTTCCAATCTCCGCCTTCATCCACTTCACCTGCTCAGATAAGCTTGGAAGCACTCCTCACATCCCTGGAATCATCTTCGTCCTTCACCTCAGATCCAAATTATGGCCCGGGCAACACGTTCGATAACCTACCTCCTGATCCACCTTCTTCCGCTTCTACATCAAGGGGTAACAGTCCTAATCAACCTCTGAAAACTCTCAGATCCGTCGAATCACATACCGTCCTCTCTCCTAGCCCTCTACCAATCTCATCAGACTCCAACGACTCTTCATCCTCTCTATCATTCTCTTCAAACTCCTTATTGGGCCTCAACGAACATTCGTCAAATACTTCCTATGACTATCCTTTGAATAACGAGAACGAAGAGGATATCCTACCATCTACGTACTCTTCGACGTTGATATTCCATCTGGGATGCTCAGGCCTTGCCAAAGAGAGATTACCTATCCCATCGTCCAGTAGGAGATCTCGACCACCTACCCCACCCCGTCAGAGATCATACCCTTTACCGCCTGTTGATCCGCCGACAGTAATCAAGTCGATAGGTGTAGGTGAAGATGCGTATTTCGCGAGGTCGGATGGACTATGTATAGCAGATGGAGTAGGAGGATGGTCAAGGTCTGCTTTGTCGGGTGAGAAGAAGGCTGATCCAGGTAGATGGAGTAGGTTGTTGACGCATTTCGTGGAAGAGGAAGTGAATGACTGGTGGGTCGGGAAGGAATATTACCTCTTACCGAGAGAGAAGGGCAACGAGAAGGGTAATGACAAAGATAGAAATCAGAAATCGACGCAGAAACAGCAAGGATGGGCTAGAGAATCTTGGGAGAATAACTTGGGTGGTAGCATGAAGATGTCGTCTTCGGCTTCCGTATCATCCGCTCCATCTTCAACAAGTTCGGGGTCTATCAATGGGAAAGTGAAAAGTCTCAAGAGAGAAAGAGAGAGAAGACCTATAGATCCTGTTGAGATCATGCAAAGGGGTTTTGAGAAGTGCCTATCATGTATAAATGACGAGGTGAGTTGGCATATGTCTCATCATAGAGAAGGGTGATTCACCATCTCCTGTACAAAACCGATTACTGATGCCATGATATTCGATTTATAGGGTATCCATGGATCATCAACCTGTTTACTTGCTCTACTACACAATTCCACTCTACATATTGCCAATCTTGGTGATTGTTGTCTGTTGTTGATCAGGAAAGGCGAAGTGGTATTCAGGACTCAGGAGATGCAACATGCTTTTAATTTCCCTTTACAGGTGAGTAAAACAATCACTCTACCATGTCCAAGTCTCCCTGCACTATCTCTGCATAGTATACTCACTATCAAAGTGTATATATGCTGATTCTTCACTCGCTTTTCATCAGGTCGGTACTCATAGTCGTGATGAGCCCATGAAAGATGCTCAGCGGTACGACGTATCAGTGAAAAAGGGGGATGTGGTGATACTGGGAAGTGACGGGTTGATGGATAATCTTGTGAGTTGCCTATTCGGTCTCCGGTTTTTCAGTAGGAGGAAGAATATCAACTCATTTGCTGTCATATATGTATAGTTTGATGAAGATATACTAGAAATCGTCTTACAGTACACCTCATCTTCCAAGCACGATCAACCACCTACCACCTCTACCACGTCTTTTCCCCCGTTCTCGCCTCAACAGATATCTGAAGCGTTATGTCGAAGAGCACGATCCGTTTCAGAACTGGTGACAGCCACGACGCCCTTTATGTGCAAAGCGATAGAAGAAGGTATAGATTTCGTAGGTGGGAAGAAAGATGACATCAGTGTTTTGGTGGGTGTCATAGGTGATAGAGAGAAAGAGGGTTCCGAAGGGAATGGGGAATTGACATTGCATTTATAAGTTGAGTGATATGGTTAGAGCATAAGTTAGATTAAAATAATGGGTTCAGTCGGCTGGGGCTAGTAGAAATGATAAGTAGAAAATGAATGAGGTCAGTAAAGCGAATGAGGTGAGGAAGGTAAAAAATCATGTGTTCATATTTGCTGTATACAATATACAATATACCTGACGATGTTCTGTAACGTGGTGAAAGTATGAGATTGTAGATTAGATCATTAGTCTGGCTGGATCATTTGTACCTGTATGTATAGGATGTATTACCTTAATCATCATTATAATTATCGAACAGTCTGCCCTTGTATCTAAGTTTATCCAGACAAGTATAAAGTGACATAATCCGATTTTGATGTCTCCAGGAACTCGCATTGTCTACCATAGCCGATATCCATGCATCATTGCAATTGGAAGAAGAGGTATATACATTAATATGAAGAAGAAGAAGAAGCAGATTATTATTATTCATTATACTTTCGTCAAGGTCGTTTATCTCATCATATCAACAACAATCGTAAATTCAACACATCCAAACCAAAACACCGAAAAAACCAAAAAGTGATCAATCGTCTCATCATCATACACTACCACACCATTCTTCAGAAGCTTTGTTCGGATCATCTTTCAACCATCTCGCTACATCTCTATCAGATCTCCATAATCTCGTCGCGAGATCATCAGAAGCAGCTGCCAACTGTAAAAAACACAAGCAAAGGGATCAGCCGTGCTGATTCTGTTTTAGTTTTGTGAGGTTTACGATCACTTACCATATCTTTACCCCAATCCACAGCTCCTACCTCCCTTTCCTTCCCTTCAGGCCACTGTACGCCTCCCATCCCCAAAGCCAGCCTCGTCGCGTTACTTCCATCCTTTTGGTGCGTATCCCAACTCATCACTCCGCCTTTACAACTTCCCGAAGAGAGGTATCGTCCATCGGGAGAGATCGAAAGTCGGATGTAAAAGCTGGATACAAGTAAATTAGGATCGGTGTATGGCTTGCATCCTATAGCTTCCTTATTATCGCTACCTTCATCTGTAAGATGGGTGAAAGAAGAAGGTCGTAGAGAGTGGATCTTGGAATCACCACATAAAGCGTACAAGTCGCCTGTGGTTGGTGATTCACACAATGCGTTGATTGATCGTGCTCGTCTCGATGGAATGGTACCATATACTGTTGGGTCGGGTAAAGATCCAATAGCTGTACAGCTTGGTCGAGGCTCAGGTGACCGCGTGGTGGGAGCTGGGAAACGAAGATCCCATAATTTGACGATACTATGGGTCACACCACCATTCTCAGTACCCTTTATCGGTAGGAGTGGTTTTAAGTTCACGTAATTACTCACCCATCGAACGATCCTCCGGAAGCTAGTATACCAGGCATACTCTGTAACGCTACCAGACTAGTGACCGATCGAGTCGCAGTACGCTACAATCCGTCAAAACCACGTATCAGCTATTTGCTCGACTGCATTTCAGCCGAGAGGCGATCGACTCACCCCATTGCCATTCCTCCTACCATCGCCATGAGCATTCCTAATGGTCATGACAGGATTCAACTCCATCCCCCTATTAGGCGGCTGAGCGACGAATCCAGGAACACCATCGCTGTACCTCTCCCTTTCACCTCGAGGCACCATCAAGGCATCATGATCGATATCCCTGTTCTGTCTACCTCGACATCGAATGTCGTAAATCAGGATATTCCCATCACGTCCTCCCGAAGCGATGACCGAGGAAGATGTCGATGGGTCGGAGTGAGATCGTGATGGATCGAAGAATACGGTGGTCTTTACGGAGGATGTATGACCTTTGAGTGTCGCTTGGAGTGTTGGAGTAGGGGTAGTCAAGGCATGTAAGCGAGTGGATTGATCGCCTGATGCTGTGAGCTACATCGGTAAAAGTGTCAGCATCGAATGTACATCAAGATGAAGACGATCACATCTGTGTCTGAGAGAGAGCGGAAGGTCACTTACAACTCTGGTATCATCCGCACTCCATCTCAAATCAAAAATAGCATTTCCATGAGCTCTCCACCAAAATCCTTTCTCTTCCCTATGGGAACCAAGACCTTCATCGACGTCTAAGATCCTCACTCCTCCTTCTTCACCTGCAACAGCTATCAGCCTCCTCAGACCCGCTTCTTTCGCCGAGGTGGCATCGTAGTTCTTGGCGATGTTGTTGAATGCAATGGATAAGGGAGGAGCAAAATCTCGCGGTCGACCTGTAGGTGGATGAATGGATGGTAAGAGGAGTAGAGAAGG
Source organism: Kwoniella mangroviensis CBS 8507 (assembly GCF_000507465.2). NCBI lineage: Eukaryota > Fungi > Basidiomycota > Tremellomycetes > Tremellales > Cryptococcaceae > Kwoniella > Kwoniella mangrovensis. Next base: position 1,889,453 of record NW_027062534.1, on the reverse strand, counting down.
TGGGGTCGTGGGATGATATGGCAAGAGAGAGTGCACGAGGGTGGAGAGGTATGGAACTTGAGGGGTAATTACTGTTCATATTCAGTCAGCTTGTGCCGCCGATGCAGATCAATATAGCTGGACTATAGATTTATAGGATCAACTCACATCGATGTTTTTCCATTACGATAGAATTCAACCCTTTGATACCCAACCTCTTTCTCTGTCTTTTCCATACTCCATGTCCATGTCCATTTCTGCACTCATCAACCTTTACATCCTGATGCATTTCGGTTCTTTTACCATCCTTTAACCTTTCGTAATTCAAGTTCGTCGAGGGCAAGAACCAATCGTGTATACTATGCATCCTAACGTGATTTTTCAAATTCGTATTATCCATATCAATGTCCATACCACCATCCATCCCTCTTCCCACCATGGGTGTAGAGCTACTGCTACTACTGCTACTACTGGGAGAGATCTGTTCGAGTGAGATCGATCCCAATGGAATAGAATAATCAAGTTTGATTTTCTTCCTAGAGACCGGTGATCCACTCGAGCTCGATGATGATGGGTCGATATTCTCATTGTTCGTATCCTGAATCGATGTTGACGTTGAGGTGGGCGTGCGTCGTTTAGTGAGGAATATGGGCGCGAGTTTCTTGGTTGATGTGGAAGGTGCTGCTAATGGTGAAGACGAGGTACCATTCTTGATAGTTGATGGACCAGCTACAGCTGTGATCCGGTGAGGCGTATTGAGGGATACCGAGCTAAGAGGCTCACGCTCTACCTCGTCCAAAGGGTCGCGTGATAGGTTGATGGACATATTGGGAGTTATTCGGAATGGCGCGTTGACGGTGGTGATGATTCTGAGATGGTTTAACCACAAAGAAGCAAGGGGCGGCGACAGGGGAGACTGCTTAGATGCTCAAGACACCTTGACGATGGGATGACCAATGATTCCAATAGATAAATTAAACGGATGATGAAGGAGAAGAGATAATAATTCATGATATTTGGTACGCGGTTGCTTTTCAACGCGAACTTCCTCCACCTTGCAAGTAAATCGACTAATGACGCGTCCACGTGGCGCACTGCACTGTTCCCTTTGCGCTTTCCCTAGTAACAGGTCTCAGACGCGAACACGAACACGAACACGATCCACAGCGATGGGATGCATGGTAATCTTAGATGAACAAATGAGCAGATGAAAACATGGTCGTTACGTATATATATATGGACAACAGGTAACAGAAAAGTCAAAACACACGCAGAAGATAAAATTATAAAGGTATAGGCCGTAACAAAGCATCTCTTCTCCCTGACTCAACAAACCACATCGAACCCGTACTCATGACCCAGGCCATTTCAATCGCAGACCGTCTAACCCTATGTCATCATATCATTATTAGCTATTGAACTTACATTACCGCACATCGAGTACATACTAACTTACATCTCAGATATAGCAAATCAGCAATCGGACTTCTTTCTCTTATCAAATCATCGTTGTCCTTTTCCTTCTTAATCACAATATCCTCATGACTCGGCGTAGATGGTTTACTACCGTTATCAATCTCCACGATAGGTTTGGACCTCGGTATGACATTGGCCATTGACATATTGCGTATATGAGAGTGAACGATGTCGTTTCTGTAGATTCAACAACAGACATCAGCCATGATCTCATCATTTGTTACACGACAGTCACGTTGCACTTACTGCCTTATTCCACCTAGTATATCCATGACCAGCTTATATGCAATCTCGGGATCGTTATTACCCAAATCTGAGAATCCTTTCTTGATCAAATTCAACCCCTCCAACGTAGTCGCATCGTGATCTTCCGACAAAGTCTATATCCAGCACCAGATCAGCGATGTACATTCCTCGAGCAGAATCAAACTCACATTATCCAACACACCCACAATCACCTCCTCGACTAACGCCTGACCGGCCCGACCTCGAGGTGATAGAGGAGGTTTCGATTTAATGGGACTCTCCAAACCATTCATGCCGTTGAGCTTTCTGATTGATCCTGTACCGATAAATTCGTTGGACATCCGAGCAGATTTGACAGTATCGATCTTTTTCATCGGTCGGACTGTAGAGAAGCTGAACATATCGATATCGACAATTAATATTCAATGCAAGATGCACTGAGCGTATCCAAGGTCAAAAATCATATTGATAACCACTCACCCATCCCCCAAATCACCTTCTTTCACCACTGTACCTCCATCCTTGTTATGCCTTTCTTTCCAAGTACTCTTTCCCGACGTTCCACTGCCACTAGAGGATTTGAGGTCCATCACGTCCGAATGGGGAGTCTGAGGGGACGATCCGATGGAGGGCGTGGGGTTAGGAGAGGATCTCTCAAGCATTGGTAGAGATAGATCAGAGCCCTAAATCGTAAAGTGAATCTATCAGCTGCCGCACAAATTGCGATGAGATCGGCACGGGTACCAACTCACATTCAACGTCGAAGCTCTCAACAGATCCTCCCGCTCCCTCACCGTTCCCTCCCAATCATCACCATCACCATCCTCATCCTGGTAATCCCACTCCTCATCATCCTCCAAATCCTCCAAATCCAGACTAACGGGAACACCTTTCACAGTCCCCTTGATGGTCTCATCGAAATTCCATTCGCTCCTCATCGTCCCTCCTGGACCAATTGTCAAGTTGCCCAATCCAGCTGCTAATTTGTTTAGTGTTTTCGACGGGCTAATGGATTTCTTATTCGGTGAACGCGCTTTTAATGCTTGATACCGTTCGATGAGCGGCACAAGGTGTGAGGTCGTTCGGGCAGAGGTGATGAAGGGATGTTGTAAAAGTTCTTTCGCAGTTGCTCGCTGAGGATTGCAATGTCAGTGTGTTGTCTTTCCACAACTTCTGGTGGAATGCCAACTCACATCCGTAGGATCCTTCTGCAGACACCTTTCGATGAACCCTTTGAAGGTTTCCGACCACTGAGGTTCCTCCAATCTCGGTGCTCTGGCTTTGGGAATGAGGAACAACACTCTCATAGGGTGATATTCACTCAATGGAGGTTCACCTTTCGCCAATTCGATAGCTGTTATACCCAACGACCAGATATCCGCTCGGGAGTCATACCCCGCTTGACGGATCACTTCAGGTGCCATCCAGAATGGTGTACCGACGAATGTGTGACGTTGCGATTTGTGCGAAGAAAGCTGAGCGGCAACTCCGAAATCGGCTGGTGACAAGAATAGATCAGCATGCGGGATGAGATAGATAATTAGAAGGCTTACCCAGCTTCACTTCTCCGCTGGCTGATAATAGGACATTTGCAGCTTTGATATCTCTATGGATCTTCCCTTCATCATGTAGATATTGTAGACCCAGAAGCAATTCTCGACATACTATCGCGATTTGCGATTCGGTGAATACGCCAGGCTTGAGCTAAAGGGTAGGATTATGAGCTGAGCGCCATACATTCCACACAATCCAGATTGATCTCGTGTTGGAGTTGATGGGATCTGCCGACTCACAAGATCTAAACAACTTCCTCCGGCAAGGTACTCCATGACGATCCATAATTTCGCACCTCTCACAAACGATCCATAATACTTCGTAACATGATCTGACCAACATGACGACAAGTGTGCTATCTCAGCTTGTATTTCTGATATATCATCGTCTGACGATTCGAGGTCTATGTGAAGGAAGAGCCCAAGCCAGAATAGATTTCAGCTATAACATCATCTACCCTGTGATGCTTTTAGCTGACTCACCAATCATCTTAATAGCTACTATCTGTTTAGTCTCATTATGTGATCTACCAACGTCTCTCCGCATCAGCCAGATATCAAAAGAATCAAGTAAGAAAAAGGGGACAGACTCACGCTTTCCATACAGTCCCAAAACTTCCTGTTCCCAATTTCTCTAATAGGGTGTATGTCGTAGCTGGATCTGCTAATTTCCCAGGACGGGGTGGAGAGGAAGGCATGATGAGTGGGGGGGTGTGACTTGTGAACGTCCAATGGATAATATGATGGAGGAAAGAATATTCCTCGATAGTATGACCAGGATGAAGGATAACAAAGGGATCTGTTTGATGGTGATAGTCAGTTAGCATAAACAAATCAGAGGAAATTCCTTTCCCGCACTGTACGAGTATATAATCCGATGACGCAAATTTTCTTCGCATCTCATTCATCAAATGAAGGTGAAACAAAGTACTCACCCTATTGCAATTGCTCGGAGAGACGGGAGATGATCGGTTCTTGGGAATGAGGGATGAAAGCACCGCCGGGTATATGACGTTTCTCCCTACGAGATAAGCTATTTGGGAGACAGGAGGAGGAGAGGTAGTAAGGGAGGAAGGAAGAGACTGGAACGGCAAAATGTATATGTTAGCTTTGCGCCTGTTATACACACCGCTATGACCACCTCATTGTGGTCTGGGTCTTTGTAGGAATGAGAATAAGGACTTACCCTTTGTTATGATTGTTTACGATTTGATGGACGGTTCGTCACTGGGGAATAAGATGTGTGTTCAGCCCTCCCCCTTGTTATCATGTTACAGAGAGTCACTCGGGTGGAAGAAGGGCAATCGGCGAAGGAAGGCAGTGATGGTCACATATACCCACATATACACACACAGTGAACGTCATGGAGGAACAAACAGTCAAAAACGTACCTTTTCGTCCTGTTCAGTGCTTGTTATCTTGTTTTTGTTTTCGACAAGGTGAAGAGGATATCAATGAGGAGGTAGTAGTTGGTTCCTCAACATTGACATATCTTCATATCTTCCTCGTAAGATCTTTTTCTTTCCACTCTAATGAAGTAGTATTGATTATTTATACTATAAGACATGTCTATCTTGCCATTTTATCTTTCTTGTACGCGTTTGATCTTTGTTTTGACAATTCATGCTATGTCTTGATTTTTGCCACCCGTATTTACCTATTTGGGTAATTCATCTCGAGAGGAATTCTTCACGTGTGATAGACATGTCTTTGTCCATCGGTTCTATATACTCGAGTATGAAACCCAGAAATAGAAGGAGAGAGACACCGACCATTCCTCTGTTTTAGCCATCTTACATGTATGTATGTATGCATGCATGTTAGGTAAAGTAGTCTAGTGTATGTATTCAGGAGATACGGTTAGGTGGGTGGTATGCACAAATGTCTTTCATAGAGAAGGGAGGCACGTTCAATATACCGAATGACTGATGATGATCACGTCATGACTTTTTTTCGTTCGATGACTCATGCTTCTGGTGTTCAAGAAAAGTTGACGTTATGCAACGGGATGCTTGCGATTTGTCGAATGACATTCCTTACATATATAGATATATATATATATAAATAGCAACGCAACTCAATCTTAGCGATCCTTCTAAGCATCTTGAAGAGCAGCCAGCAAAATGAAAGCATACGTATATGATGATATCCCGTTAGTCCAACGTTTCCTTCTGTCTATTCTGTCTATAACCACACCCAAGCTAATCATATTGAATGTGTGCGCAGTGGAGATCAAAGACTCCCTCATGATTCAGGTAATCCCATCTCACTCAACACCCTCTCAGAGCTAGGAGTGATATACAAGGAGATACCGATTGATGAAGATAAGCAATGGGAAAAGGAGATTGATGAATTTGCTAAACAGAGGGGATATAAGAATGTAAGTGAGGTCATACAACCCATCTTTCCTCTTTCCTCTCTGATGCTGATTGTATCATGATCGTCGTTGTATAAAGCGAGATCAAATTACAGTGACGAGAGAAGGTTTAGGTGAAGCGTATGAAGATAAGATCAAGTCGTTCTTCGATGAGTGAGCCACAATATAACATATACATCGCATCGCACACATTGAGCTGATATTGTTCGACTTTCATAGACATTTACATGAAGATGAGGAGATTAGGTATATCTTAGGTGGATCAGGATACTTTGACATACGAGGTGAGTTATACAATATATACCATGACTCGTCATCTGGTTGTACTTGTAACGTACGAGTACATGGGGAAATACCATTGACTAATTTGCTTGCAATAGGAATCAACCCACCTCACGCCGACCGATGGATCCGAATATCCCTAACCTCAGGAGACTTAATAGTCCTCCCAGCAGGTATATACCACCGATTCACCGTTGATTCCAATAACACCATCACTGCCATGCGATTGTTCCAGGACGAACCGAAATGGACACCTTACTCGAGGAGTTTACCTGATACCGATGAGAGGGCTGCGAGAGGAGAGTACCTTGAACAGGTCAAGAGTGCAAAAGCTTAGATGTCATCGGGGAGGAAGAGAAAGGGCTGGTATTGTATTTTAATATGGATCATGTTCATCACATCAAACATTCACTTCATCTGGAATGATGAGAAATATGAGAATGCCAGATGCAAATACTAATACTCGTTCTGATTCATGATCTTATAATATAACGTAAATGGTTGGATGTCAGGACGTAAAGTGCAATGTGATATAATGAGACTATCCGCTTGATCCAAAGTTCCAAAATCTATCCTATCCGTTCTATCATCTATCTTTGTTTCATCATGCATTATGTCTGTCTGGGTCTTGGATCATAAATGGTAATTTTGATTATTATCGTTATTGAATCGGACAATCGCTTATTCTTTTCCTCGGTCGTGATCCATGTCTTTGTCATGCACGCTGATTCGATATATGCGAAGAGCCTTTCTGACGGTACCAGATCGAGGATACCCAATTAATCTTCTCCATGTCCATGTTGATTAATCTCCATCATCTACTCTTCATTCCTCCCTCCAAGCCATCTCCCCACACCTTCATAACAAGCAATCATCAACCCACAAGCCGGCGCGACCTTACCGCATCTTGCACTTAATCCAGCAAAGAGCGCCTGCCACCCTTCAGTCCTAATCACGTGCATCGCCAGTGGTATCGTCGCAGCTCGGGTGGTCACACATTCAGGAGAAGGGTTGAATACCTGACGACGGGTTTTCAATACGTCAAAAGGTTGAGTGACGATCGCTGATAATGTACCGGAGACGAACCCCGATATGAACGATGTGGTTATTGGAGATAATGGTGGGAGGGGTGAGGAGGGGGAAATGAGATACGATTTGAGTAGTTCGAAGGATGCCCAGTATATACCTATCATCATGGATGAGAAATCAGCAAACTCGCAACAAGGTGGGTTGATATGAAGTTGTGAGCTTAAGGTGGACTAACCTGAGAATGGGACATCTCTCCATAATGTCGGACCTAAACCTCTCCATAAGATAGTAACGCCCTTTGTCTGAACGAGTTGAGTCATATCTTTAGCTGTTGATGCGTAGGTGGGTGTGCCTCGTTCGACTATGTACAATATATCGAGAGTCAGTATCGGCCCAGTACAGATATAGGGAGTCTATGGAATCTGATCACAATCTCGAGGTATGACCCAAACTCACCACTTGGCAAAGCCTGTAACCTCGTCCTGAACATTTCAATCGGACTGATCACCGTCGCACTTAGAGTTCTAGCCAGACTACCAGCAATCAACGGAGCAGGTGTCAGACTCGCCGTCAAACTTGCATTGGTACTTCCACTAGCTGGTCGATTCAACGATGAAGTGTTTTTGGATGGGTCAGACGATCCGGTGAAATAGGGTGAAACGACTGTGAGGAGCTGTTCGTAACCTAGCATGTAGATTGCCGAGGAGGGTATACCCATTGTTCTGTAAAGATTAAAAATGTAGAAAGGATCAGTACTCGGAAGCATCGCAACTCGTGTGAAAACTTGAGGAAATGATAAACAACATGGCTATCAGGTTGTTTTGAGTAAATCACCAACTCACATAGCAGTGCCGACACCCTTCCACAATCCCCTTATCCCGTTTTCTTTCCTCACCGCCGCCAATTCACTGAAGAACCCTCTCATCACTTGACTCTCTTCCTGCTGTACCGGTATCCTTAAAACTCCCACCCCTCCACCTCCAGTCCTCATTTGGGAAGGGTTGGCAATAGCATTTTTCAAAGTCAACGCTTCACCCCATATCCCAGCCCATTTCGAAGGATGCAGACATCCCTCGGGAGCTTCCATTGGCAATATATGATTTGGCCGTACACTAGCGAACGAAAGATGCTGGGTGTTCGTAGATGAAGAGTGTAGTGCTGTTGATTGACTCTGACATGTTAAAGGGGATATACGAAGTTCATGAGGTGGTTGGGAAAGGATAGTCGTTTGACAGCACTCTTCGGCTAGTGGTGTAGGTGAGAGAGTTATTTCAGGTCGGGGATGAGGAGGGACAGTTTGTAATCGAGTTTTAAGTACGTCGAAAGGGGTCACTACATTGTTGAAGGATAGTCAATAATTATCCTCAAGTCGATCAAGGTGAGTAAGAGATATGACAGGTGGCAACGAATATTCGGATAGCCGAATTGCGATGGATTCACTCACTCAACAAGGAAGTGGCCATAGCACCCGTCATGGCAGCAACAGCTTTCGCACCGAACGGTCCTACCCTATTGTGACTTTTGGCTTTCACAGTAGACGGTCCAGCTTCTGGCCACTCGTATTCCTCATCTTCGGGACGGAGGGACATCCCTCCCTGGCGTATGGGTCTGGCTGATGTCGGTATCGGTAAATCATCTTGTGCATCTGGTAAAAGAGGGTAAGTGAGATCGGGATGGGGTCGTGATGGCATCTTGCTGAAGCAGGACAGGGCACTGCTATGGAGTAAAGAGATGAGATTATTGATAAGAAAGTAATATTCGATTTTTGATTTTTATCAGATTGTACAGTTTATTTTGTATTTTATCTGACGCACTTGCTTGTCAGATCGGCCGGGTCCTCATTTTAATCATGATGATCATCACCACCCGAGCCATACTCGTACCGTGGAATTCGGAATTCTGTGAAATGACGTGGCATTATATCCCATGTTCTCTTTCTATTCGATCCTCGGCGTCATGACGTTTTTACCCGTTCTGCTCCAGAATATCAAGTTGACGCGTGGTGCCACATTGGTATTGCCACCTGACTGTGGTAAACGTGCATGTGTCATGTTGAGTCAACTGATATTTCCCTTTCCGTCTTTTGATCCCTTTTTCATCCCCTCTTTTGTTCGTCTCTTCACTTCTCACCCCCCAAATCCATCATCATTCATTCATTGTTTTGATTCACAACAAGCTTATTTGTCATTATACCATCCATCATCATCGTCGACATACCACATACCCCACATACCTCACATCGTATCTTCTTGAATCTTGACATATACATACATACACAGACATAATAACACACTTTTGAAGAAATCAGTCAGGAGCCAAAGAGGAAAGAGAACAAACGCGTGAAACGATCAACATTACAAATCACTAATATCCTATCGAACCTTTCAATCTTTGATCAATCGATATTTCCATCCACTCATATCATCCTTGCACCATGCCATCCATCGCCTCATCATCACGTACCCGCACACGCAAACCCCTGATATCCTTGCCATTAACATCGTTCATCCAACCTATTCCCTCATCATTCCCATCACCTATATCCCTACCATCCAAAAGGGGTCCATCGAGCTTATCAGTCCCATCGTCACCTGGAAGTAGCAAGGCTCGGAAAGTATCTCGTACGGAGATTGATGGGTCTGAAACAGTACGAAAGGCTCGTGTAGCTACGAGCGGGGGCGGGAAAGGTAAAGGGAAAGAACAGGTAGACGATGATGAACGATCAGTGGAAGTAGGGGTGACACCAAGGATCAAAAACGTACTGGAGAAAGATGATCTAGGAGTAGGGAAAAGTCCAGCTAGGAGGTTGTTCGTCAATGATCGAGAAAGCCCAATAAGGTATGTGAACTATCATCCATCATTGCCCGTGTACGATGAATGATGAGCTGACGAGATCGTTTCATAGTGGTATATCAGGAGCGATCTCTACACCACCTAAATCGCATCGCGGATTAGCACCCTCACCACCTATCGCAGATTCACCTTTTATAATCTCAACCCCAACATCAACATCAGATCAAGATGAGGTAGAAATAGATGTACAAGCTGCACCTTCACCTACTTTACCTTCATCATCATTACCATTCGAATCAGGATCTGAACCCCATTGTGGATTTACGATATATCATTCTACCTCTACGGAGTTGAGGGAATTGGATGAATTTGCCGCTTCTCAGATACTTCAACTCAATTCAAGTTCTGGACCAAGTTCAAGTCCATCACCTTCTCTGTCGGAGATCGATCTGAATAGTATAGAGAATCAAGAGAACCTCCAACCTCTTTCTCTCCCTTTGGTGAATTACCCTCCTTCACCTAATTCGAAATCGCGCTCGAATCCAAATTCGAATCGAACTACACCTTCGAAATATAGTACGGGTACGTCGACAGCAGACGACGAGATAATCTCGATGTACCTTTCTGCTCCATCTACCAATTCGAGTATTAGTGGGACCAGTGCTAGTGGAAGTGGAACGAGGAGGAGGGAGAGGAGTAGATTGATTAATGAAGTCTTGTTGTTGAGAGGTGAGAATGTAAGAGAGAAAGAGGATAGGATGGATGTGGATATAGATGTAGAAGAAGAGGAGGAGTTAACACCTGGCAAGAAGATCGTTAAGGGAGGGAGAGAAAGATTGAGAAGGGAGGTTAATATGGCTTAGGAAGATATGGTCGATGTACTATATTTGGTGATCGACGATCACAGTCAGATGTCAATTTGGTGAGATTGGCACAATTGGTGGTTGGTCGGAAATGGAAAGAGGAGGATCTATCTTGAACAATACATTTATACATCTCGCATCGGTTCGTTGTCTAAAGATTTAATTTGTTTGTATAAAGTGTCATATATCATTTTTTCGTAATATATTTAGCTGAGCTCAATCAACGACCATTGATCGTTGTTTCATTGTTACTAGTTTTTTGACTTGGATCAAATACCGATTTCAAGGTTTCTTGATAATGATAATAACATATATATATATGCATTGTAAATTTACCCATGTCCCATTGATCTGAACACAGGAATCATAGCCAATTCGTATACACTCATACACCAATCTTATGGGATTCACAAATATGCATATGTACACATTCCGTTGGACTTGCACTTTGATGACTATACTCATCCTATGACACTATGAGATAGGTTGACCACCCGTACCATCCCTTTCTATCCTCTCGATGACCGAATCCCTCTTTTCACTATGTGCGAACAACGCTCTTACGAGACCTATCAATTCATCGGGTGTGAAATCGATCAAGGATCCTGAATCGATGAGGTAGGTGATATCCACCAAGGATGCTTGCTACGGGATAGATCAACAAGGAAATTAGCAATGGGCAACAAGCCAGCCATACGACCAGATGATACTTGGGAATGAGTATAAAACACTCACTAAGATTTCAGATATATAGCAAAACTTTAACCATCCTCCTCCTACCCACCTCACTACACCACCCTCAGGTTCAAAGATATGTTCAAGGGGATAAACCAATTTGAACAAATCTGTTAATCTGTTTGATTCCACTTCCGTTATATCCCCCAAGGTCAATACGTCATTCATTAACCTTTGGGTGAGGGTAGTGACTAGGTGGGAAATGAATTCGAGGTGTTTCGAAGATGGTAATACGGGCTATTCCACAAAGTCATACCTCGATATCAGCCAACATTCTCTCTTACTCATGTGTTCATTACATCATTTGAAGACTAGTAAAGCTGGTTTGTGGTAGGTCGCTCACCTTAATTACCCTATCCAAAGATTCCAAGTTATGTATCACCCCTTTCAAAACTTTCTCATTCCTCTTAAATATCTTATCTTCATTCGTACCCTGCAGCTCATTCAGCTCGTCCAGCGATTCAAGCATAGAAGTCCGTTGGAAGTCTATCTGCGTCTCGTAGATATGTTCAGCAAGATCCATCAACTTTTCCTTCTCCCCATTGAGCGCGGTGTCCTGTATTGAAAGCTGGGATACTAGGCCGGAGAGGTAGAAACAATCGTTATGCGCCTGCATGGACAGACTGGGTACGTCCCTTAGTTGGTTGGCAAAATGAGTAGGAAGTAACGCTCGGTAGAAGGTGAATACCTCTTTGATTGACTCGAGTAATATAGGCTGGATTATGGAGACGTTGAATGATGGGCTGGATAATCTGCACAATGAGATATGCCATCAGCTCGACTTCCATTACCGTGATAGCAAGCTGAAGGGGATGACCTACTCGAGTGATCCTAGCTCCTCAATATCTTTCAATACGCTCTTAGCTATATCGACCAGTGTCTCACACGATGTCGAAACAAGGTAATGCTCTATATCTAACTTCTTCTCTTCCCTTACTTCCTTTCTCTTCGTCGGCTTAGAAGGTACATTCAGGGCCGGTATATCAGTCGACGCAGAGGTCGTACCTGTCGAAGGCACAGAAGCAGGTGTAGAATCATCATCCCATCCCCATCCATCATCCGCGTTATCCTGCTTGACAATCGAAGGTGATGGGACCACTTTGTCAGGTTTAGTAGGGGACGGTATCTGAGGATGATGATGATCCTTTCCATTTGTAGCTTTGTTCGTGTCCTCATCAGGATCAGGTGAACCCCACGGATCATACTCTTCTTCATGTTTCACCTTCGCCACTTTCTTTCCTAATCGCTTAGCTTCTCTAGCGGGTTTAGCGGGTTTCGGTATTGGGGCCGGCACAGGTATAATTGTAGGTTCAGATTCGGCACTGAGAATAGAATGCGAGGGTGATGGATCCAAATCCCATCCATCCGCTTCATCCTCTTCTTGTACGAGAGGAGGATTGGATGGTTTCGGTGGGCTTGAAGGTCCAGCACTAGCGGTTGACGATTCATCAAATCCCCACCCATCATCTTCCATATTCACATCCTGGTTTCCCTTCTCTTCTACCTTGGCTGTGTTCATGTTATCCTTCGGTAAAGTCGAATCATCGAAACCCCATCCGAAATCTTCTTCTCCATCTTTCTGCGATTCTACAACCATAGGCACATCATCTTCCACGTCCACCTCCACTTCGAAATACGATATCACCTCTTTTTCTTTCTTTTCTACTACACTTTCCCACCCTCCCCATCCGCCCAAGATCAATCGTCTGATTTCATCCGCTATAGCATACCGTCGTTGTTGTGCCCACGTACTCCCCGCTTCACTCTCGAAAAACGGTCTGATCAGCTGAGATTGAGATTCAGATTCATCTTGGCAGAAATCAGATTCTACTTCTGTAGCTTGACGTAGCGTTTCCAGCCAGGTTGGTGCGTCGGTCAGCGTAGGTGGAAGAGATGGTAAGATGAGGAAATCGAGGATGGATTGGAACGCCGAATTCATCAATGACGAGACGAACGCTTGCCTTTCTGGAAGATCAAATGAAGGTGGGAAGATCGTATTGAGGGTGAAAGATAAGATGGATCTGATATTTTCCAATACCTTCTGAGGTGGAATGTCAGGAGAAGGCTCGAGACGAAGTAAGGATAATTTATCGGTTGATGAGATTGTTATGCTATGCGTGGAAGATACGATAGGCCGTATAAGGTCCTTTTGTATCCTCTTGGAAAGGGTTTGAAGAAGGTCATCTAGCAAGGAAAGCCTGGATAAGGCCGAATAGACGTTTATGAATATGTAATGGGATAAGGTGGTAGTTTTCAGTTGAGGCGGTGGATTAGCTATCCATGGAATCAGTCAGCTCGGTTTGCTAATCAACGAGTAACGAGAGCAGCTCACTACGGGGATGTTGTAATGTTATGGTATTCTGCACGGTCAACGTCATTCCCTTTGCGGACGTGGGGTGAGAGAATGCAATGGCTGCATTGAAGCCTTCTGTAAGCTGATCCATCACCATGGACTTCAGGAGAGCTGTTTTGGTCTGAAGATGACAATAAGATAAGCTACAGCGATATACAAATTCTATCAAGCAGCTTACATTGATATCCTTCATGATCTTCGTACCCCTCAAAATCTCTTCGCCCTCTTCCCCTATGTCCACCAAATAACCCTTCTCATCCCTTAATTCATCTAAGACCCACTGATCCGCCGCTCGTCCTGACCATACAGCTTCTTCAAGCTTTTTTATCCTCTCAGTATGTTTTGATAGTGACTTCAACGCTCGTATGTGAGCTTGAGCAGAGGACCGGGAAGAGGAAGCTGAGAAATGTCGATTGAGGGAGTTGATGAGTGGAGGAAGGAATGATGTCTATATTCATATGTACATATCAGCTACGGTCTGTTTGCTAGGAAGTTGACATTTGAAAAACATACTTGAGAGTCTGAGTGATCTATCTCATCTTCGAGGCCTGTCACTTTACGCCTTACATCGGATATATCGGAATGGAGGTTGGTGGATAATTGGATTTGGGATGATATCGATGGGAAGTTGTTTATAACAAGCTGATGTGATTTGCCCTAGAAGACCGGGATCGTAAGCTCAGAGGTGTATTCCGCCTCTGAGAACAGTTGATAGCTGATAACATACCTTGTTATCGTTCACTGCTTTTTCCAGACTCTCTCTGACAGCCCTAACCTGCTGACCAGTGAATTTACTTGATTCTCCTTGACTTATCAGCGGTGTCAGTAGGTACAAGACCGGATCCTGATCTGGTATCTCGGATGAGAAACTCTCACCTCCCGTACGAGGTAGATGCTGAGGTACGGGGAACATGGTGTGATCTCGTTGCTTGTGCTGGGTAGTATATTGAACGAAGAGAGAAACAAAGTTGAGTATGACACGCTTTCATGGTGTTGTCGAAGGAAGTGATGGAAAGTGATGATATCATCATTTATCATTCATCATGTACAACCAAAACACAAGCGAAGGAGTAGGTAGCTTCTCGAGGTTTCAGTCAACTCACGAGCCATTCTACCAACTAAACCCATACATAATCACTTCCTTCTTCTCACTACACTCGCTTGACAGAATCAAAGTCACTGCGAAGCTTACAAAATGGACATCGATAAAATGTTCAAGCTCCCTTCTCTACCCGCTTCGGCAGGTCAGAAGCGGAAGATGCCTGATGCGCCTACTCCTGGTGAGTTGTACCCTTTACATGGAGTGTAAAATATAACAGTCTGGGTTGACTTATGTGGTACTTGTGATCTATTCAGAGATGCTGAAGAAGTACAAAGCGACTGAGACTGAAGGTCAACCTCAATCTCAAGCACTTCCAACCAACGGGAAAGGAAAAGGTAGAGCAGCGACGGTCGAAGAAGAGGATGACGAGGATCAGTACAATGCAGGTGAGCTGATTGCTGCACAGCTTGCCGAGGTACAATAGCTGACAGTGACATCCTGTTATAGCTGATCGAGATGTATACGAGGGAGATGAAGATGTTGAAGGGCGATTTTTCGGTGGAGGGTTAAATAACGAACAGCAGGTATGTGTATCCTCAGCCTGTAACTCCTCAACCTTGTCTATTCATCTGATGTATCTTTTGGCGCGGGTAGCAAATCTTGGATATATTCGATAAAGCAGGAGATGAAGAAGACGGACCAACACTTGATTTACCAGCTCTGAGAAGGCAATTGGGTAAATTCGAGCGGATCGTCAACAAGAATGCTGAGATGAGAGGGAAATACCCTGATGACCCTTCTAAGTGAGTATACAATTCCTTACATATGCAACTTTTACTACTGGTAGTCGAACAGCCTGCACGAGGACAATGGCAGGATAGGATACTAATATAATCTTGATCACATAGATTCATCGAATCGGAATCCGATTTAGATGGCGCCCTCAAACAATTCCTTCCCCTCACTCAGAATCCACCTCTATTCTTCCCCGAACTAGTCAAGTCGGGCGTCATAGCATTATTGACCAATTTGCTTTCTCATGAAAATACGGACATAGCCATAGATGTCATAGAAGTAGTGAGAGAATTGACGGATGAGGATGTAGGTGCTGAAGTAGATGATTTGGAAGAGGAGGATGAAGGGGAAAGTGGGCAAGCTTATAAGACGAGGTTGGCAATGGGTGAACTTATTGATGAGCTGGTATGTCTACTTCACTACTAGCTTCAGCCTTACCATTTACTGGGAGAGTAGAGCTGATTCTACTTATATCATTTAGTTGAACAACTCCCTACTCGATTTATTGGTTGCCAACTTATCTCGTCTGAACGAAGAGGAAGAAACGGATTCTCAAGGTGTCTTCCAGATCTTGGGAGTGTTCGAGAACCTCTTATCGTTCATGCCACCTCTATCAGAACAGATCGTAAATGAGACCAACCTCTTACCATGGCTGTTGAAGAGGATACAGAAAAAAGAGTATGACTCGAATAAGCAGTACGCAAGTGAGATCTTGGCTATACTTTTACAGGACAATAGAGATATCATATTGAAAGTTGGAGAATTGGATGGAATGGATATTCTCTTACAAGGTTTATCTGTAAGCTGCCATTTCCTTCCTATGCTGAAACACTAGAACAATCAGCGCTTACTCCTTATGCCACTTTGTCTTAGCAATACCGTAAGAAAGATCCGGGAGATAGCGAAGAAGTTGAATATATGGAAAACCTCTTTGATGTCTTGTGTTCGATCTTGAGTCAACCAGAAATGAAAAAAGCTTTTGTAGATAATGAAGGTGTTGAATTAATGGTTTTGATGATGAAGTGGGTCTAACAATCTATCCCCGTGATCGGTGATATACAAAAGCTAATGTTACAACTTGGTGTAGAGAGAAACTCCTGGCCAAAACTCGAGCTATCAAAGTGTTGAATTACGCTCTTCAGACTGAAGATGGTTCGGTAGGATGTGAAAAGTTCGTACAGGCGTTAGGGTTGAAAACATTCTTTTCCGCATTTATGGGCAAGGTGAGTCACTGTACCAGCTACCTTTACTCCATATAATTTGCTGACCTTTCTCGTGTTTTGATAGGGCGAAGGAAAGAAGAAGAAACTCAACGCGACCTCTTCATTTGAAGATGGGGAGCATCTTTTGGGTATACTCGTATCGCTATTCACCAATCTCGCGTCGGATACCCCAGAAAGGATAAGGTTAATAGCGAAGTTTGTGGAAAATGGATATGAGAAGGTGGATAGGTTGTTGGAAATGAGGGAAGTCGCGGAGAGTAAATTGCAAGCTGTCGAGAAGGACATCAACATGGAAAAACGGGTGAGCGGTCCTAAATAATCACATGAATAATCGCCCATTGCAGATTGGGTGGGTTGCTAATGATATCTATCGGTGAGATAGGTGATGCAAGCGAATGAAGAGGAAATAACAGATGTAGAGGAAACCGAATGGTATTTGAGAAGAATCGATTCTGGTTTATCTTCTTTGCAGAATGCAGATTACATTTTAGCTTGGGTCTGTATGGAAGATGATGGGGTGAGTAATGCCGTTTGACTGTTTGATCACTGCTTTGCTGACACCCATCCTTCGTCCTATGAGGCAATGACCCACGCTAGATTATTGTTGTCGCGAAAGGATCAGTCGTTCAAGAATATCGTAGCGGTGTTGACAGGTAAGTCCTGTTTGATTAATATGGGACAATTGGACTGATCCGGATTTCATCCGCATCCGCAGAATTCAAAGACAATGTCGGTGATGATGAAGAGGAAGAGGGAGATACTCAACCGAATTTACAGAAAATGATTTTGGAACAGTTGATAGCATTCTTGGAAGGATTGGAGTAGAGGAACAGTAACTCATGCACGACTGTTGACGCAATGCCGTTGGGTCTCGCGCTTATGTCCCGAATTGCCGTATGCGACTGCAAGCGAGGTGAATGATAAGGACCTTCAGAGTCATGCAAGCAATGGCAGAGCGTCAAAGGTCGTCACGAACCCTGTTCATCACACACTCAGCTCAGAACGCAGATATATAGGATATCCCGGCATAGCTATAGTGCTCCACCAATACGATGGCGAACGGGATTTGTCCGAAATATGCGATTGGCGCTCAACCTTTCTTCCCCTTCTTTTCTCCCCGCTCTGGCTCGCTATCATCTTTCAGGCCTCGGCATGCATGACCAAGCTCCGCACCTTCTTTCTTCTCAGCCTTCGTATGCATCTACTTGATAGGTAACTTCACCGCAAACACGGACATTGTGATGTTTGCTTCGGCTCATGAGTTCCGATGCTTATCTGCATCTGTTCGTTGTGTGGTGGTTACTTGCGACCCCCAAGCCTTAAAACCATTTCCTAAGCCCGAAAGGGCCAAGCCCACGATCCCGAAGCTGCAAACTTCTCACTTCTAAATTTCTAGAGTTCTAGACTCCGACCGTTGAGCACGGGATTTGTGCATAAGCTCTTATCGCAATTGTACCGTATGGCTAAGCGCCAACCAATCAGAACTCAAACATGTTACAACGCTTTCAGAGCCCCTCGTTGTTCCGTCCCTGATTCCCGCGTTGTTTCCATGTCAGATTTGCCTGTTTACCTAATCGCTAATCTCGCTCTACCCAACCGTTCATTGAGTTCTTCGGGCAAAACTGTGGATAACTCGCTTGCAACTAACCATGCCATTTTGAGATTACAAATGTTCGTTTTCTATGCTCTATGCGATGGTCGGATGCCGGAAGCACCCCGGACTTTCTCTTACCTTGATGATGATCTTCCTATGTTGAAAGGTTGGAAAGGTGGATCCGTGCGTTTAGCGAGTTTAGTTGAACCGATCATTTCCATCGAAAGTTGTTCATGATATGGTTTTACTCGTTACGAGTATGGATCACATGGAAACCTTCGTCTCTTTCTATCACTTGCTTTAATGATCATTATTGCTGTACTCGCCTGCTAGTTAACACACAGCTCGTTAGTTCAGGCTAAAGTCATCGTCATCGTCATCCGGTAACTCGGTCAAGCCCATCATCATCATCATCATCATCATCATCATCAGGTTCGGGTAGCAGATCAGATTGACGTTCGCTTAGTCTTTTTCCAAACGAAAGGAAACCAATCGAAACATCCTTTGGCATCTTTCACCCACCGCACCAACACCCCATCACCCACCACGCACAGTCTCGGTCTATCCTTATAAACCCTCTGCCTCTCTCCATATCGACCTGGAAAAACATACTTGGCTACTGTGTCTACTTATCGTATACCTGAACTTATCCACGAAGAGAACATCGACTTGCCCGATCATTTCCAACCTTTTTCCTGGTCGAACCATAGATAAGGACAAGAACAAAGGGTAGAATCGAATAAGCAGTGCACCTAGCTGAGTCACTGGATCAGATTCACGCGGATCAATACGCTCCACAAGATATCCACAACATATCATACCATCATACCATCCTTTGTTCACTCTCTCTCCCACACCCTACAGGATATCCGGACAAAGTAGAATATAAAGTAGAGCAAGGATCGACTCGGAACATCTTATCACTGTTGTCAAGTTGGAATAGGATCATTGGAATTAGAACATTGGATGAGATCGATCATTCACCATCATTCGGATCCAATAGGCGAACAACCAATTTCCCAAGTTGTTTGGATCACCTAGAATAATCTACCATCAACGTCCCTCAACCATATATAACATTCTTCTACGACCAAACTTCTTAGCTATAAGCCCACATCAACAATGTCATCTTCATTAGCCTTGCCACCTCTTAAACCTCTCAACGGAATGACCATCAATACACCATCACCTACGGCCGGTCCATCGATTACCAAACGTAAATCACCCACGCCCCCTCCGCCCGCGGAAGAAGAAGAGGACGAGGAGAATGAGAGTGAAGATGAGAAGAAGAAAGGATCAGGATCTGGTGCAGGAGGAAAGAAAAAGAAGGATCAGAAAGAGAAGGGGAGCGAATACAAATATACGAGCGAGATCAGTCAGATGGTGAGTACGAGTAAACGAACGAACGAGCGGCGAGAGGGGTGGAAGGAGGGGATAAGGGTGTGTGGGTTGTCGGAATAGTGCGGAAGGGAGTGGAAAGGGTCGATCGTGAGAGGAGAAGTGATCATGGAGTATAGATGAACGATGTAAAGTAGCAAAGGGGAATGGACAATATCGTAAACATAAACGCTAACTTGTTTTGACTTTCATAGATGTTCGTGTTTGGCGAAGTCCAGGATCCGTTGCCGGAGACAGTCAGATTGGTGGAAGATATAGTCAGAGGACAGATAATAGAGATTGTGAGTTTACATTCACTTGCTTCGTTCTACCATACCCGGTCTCGCTCCCCTTCGCCTTGCCTCTACCTCCCATCCTCTAAGATATCTCCTCGTTGAAAACCCACAGAACGCAAGCTCACCCGGTACATCTCTCAGGTCACTCGAGCCCGTCTTCTTACCCACCTCCGCTCATCTCGTTTCCTCTCTGCCGAAGACCTCATATTCCTCATCCGAGATGATCGAGGGAAGGTGAACAGGCTGAGGACATATCTATCATGGAAAGATGTAAGAAAAAGAGCGAAAGAGGATGAAGAGAGAGGTGGAGATGTAGAGTTGGAAGTGGAAGGCGCAGATGGTAAGTCCATCAGGAATATCCTTGTATCGGGGGCTGACTCTGATACTCTTTATCAGACAAAGCGGCCGCGAAAGGTCGAAAAACAATGATGAAACTCCCCTGGGAATTGCTCACTCCATTCTCCGATTACCTCCGCACCCTCCCAAGCAAGCAGAACAGGGACGATGATGAGGAAGAGGACGAAGATGAGATACAGGCTCATCAAGATAGTATGCAACGTCTTAGGGTGCGTTGAATGCATGTACCAGATGGAATTTCAGCTGACTCAGTCGACGTTGAACACCATAGGACGCCGACGAGATAACGAAGAAGATGACAAAGGATGAGTATGTGCATTATTCGGATTGTCGTCAAGCGAGCTTCACGTACAGGAAAGGTGAGTCCAAAATCTCTCCTCGTTATCTGGATTTCATCTCTGCCTTCTTCGTCTCCTCTTCTCACTGTAGCCATAGCTGATAACATTCATCTACCAGCACGACGATTCCGAGAATTCGTCAACTTTTCAGCCTACCTCGACGTCAAACCCAATGACGATATCATCGATATCCTCGGTTTCCTCTCCTTCGAGATGGTCAGATCATTATGTGTTACCGCATTGGAACTGAGAGAAAGTCTGGAATTGACCAAACCTCAATCCGAAAGGAACACCTCGCCTGTCAAGAGGAAATCGACCAACGAAACTTCACCTAATAACAGTAAGAAGTTAAAATTGGACGATGGTAATGAAAATAAGAAGAGTACATCCAATCAACCTATATCGTTATTCGCTCCTCCCCCTTCGGCACGACAGCCTCTCCTCCCTGGGCATATACTCGAGGCGTTCGCTCAGATCCAAAGGACAGAGGCGGCTAGTAGAGTAGGTGGGATGAGGAATTTCAAGAGTGGGTTGGGTAAAGGTAGATTGGCGTTGGTATAGACGGCGGCGACGAGCAGCTGTGCATCGAGATAGAGGCATAGTCAGAGGTGATACAGATAGGCACCGGGCAAAGAGAACATGACTTTCTGCTTATGCGGATAAGAGGTTTCGGTCTTCGTTTTTGATTCTTTGATTTCTGGTTTTTCTTTTTCTTTGGTCAGTTTCTAGTTGTAATTTTATATACAATTCAACGTTGTGAATATTCGGTATAGAATACGTTGTTCTCTTTGGGAATCATACAAGATGCATATCAAGATATAAGAGTGGGTGACAACGAACAGATACAGTACACGACAATAGACATAGGTCATCCATACTTCACATATTTCCAGGCAAGCTAGTCAGTAGAGCTCAGGGAATAAGTTGAGATCGCTCTATATATGATTCCAGGTCTCTCCATATTGAGGTCGGTGATGATAAGTTGAGGGATTGAGAGATATGCACAAATCTTCTCAGAAGGCGTATTGTATCGTAGTGCAATAAATCTATCTTCCCCAAAATTTCTCTCAACGCACACGTAGGTGGGCAACTGGATCTTACGCCCTTGTTTTCCACCGACCAAAGCATACATTCCAACGTGAGGAAGGGTAACAGCTCAAAGTCACCCGCTTACTACACTGGGCCAATGTGACGGTCTTGTCGTTTTCGTATGGGTCATCATCAGGGGATAGACTCATACGAGTTTGCGCCGAGCAATGTAAGCAGTTCATTCTTGGGTAGGCGGACAATTTCTTTCATCGAATGAAAACCTTTTTCCTATGAAGATGAAAAGTCGGTACCCTTCAACACTATGCAAGAAGATTCATACATCATCAATGACTTGAACTGATTTTGAGCTGCAAATTCGAAAACCGGATTCATGCAATTCTATGGCGTTGATGCAATATTTATAACAAGATGCCGTGAATACCATTCTTCTCCTCCGGATAGAGAGTATCCCGCTATAGGTCCCAAGAGCGCTTCAACAACTGCCAAGTAGCAAACGCAATACTAGTAAATCCAACATCCGTTAGCTCATATCTGAGGGTTTCGTAAATCATTAAACAAGTAAACCGATGACGCCTTTCTCCTCCTATTTATTCCATTTACCCGGACCACCCCCTATGAATTCGATGTCTCCTTTCTACTTCTTCTATTCACCTCTCTTTGCCGTCTCTGTCTTCTCCTCTTCCCTTGCCTTTCATTTCCATACCACCCAAATCCCCCGATACATCATATTTCCCAACCTTGCCCCCCCTTTCACCCTATATCCCTTCGCCTTGTCTTCCTTATCGCCTGCGTCTCTCCCTGTCCGCCTCGACGTCCATCGCGTACTCGCTACTTGTTCTTCCTCCGTAGTTGCCCTTCGCGCCTCAGCCTTGCCTGACATCCTTCTCCCTCCTTCTCCCTCTACTCCTCACTCCTTCTCCTATTCATCTCAAGTCAGAACAGTAAGAAGACTCACCTGGTCATAGGTATAACCTTTATGTAGCCGATACTGAGCCCTATAAAGAACCCTCTCCAGCCCTTCGCCTGATATATGTTCTGTATAGCTTGTCTTGGGTTGATCCCTCCATTACCTAACGTACCACCAACTTGCATCCTCCTCCTGATCACTTCAAAAGGATAACTAGCAGTTTGACTGACCGCTCCTGCTATAGCTCCACAACTAAGATCTCGCATTGTTGGTCTATCTCTAAGGTATGGTACATATTCCGGGGCATGCTTCTTGAGAGTACCATAGGTGAGAAATGAAACACCAGCGTAAGGGATCATACCTAGTATGGTTATCGAGAAACCGCGGTAGAAGGGGTATAGGGGTATAGATCGGATGAAAGGTGATATATTGTTTTTCCGCGAGTGAACAACATCGTTCTCGTGATATATCGATTTGACAGCTTGTAAGAGTGAGGTCCGTTCGGATAGTTTGGTTTGGTATGCTAGACGAACACGGATCAGTTCGAGAGGGTATGTACAAAGTACGGAGGCGACACCTGTTAGTTGGAGTCAAGGTTAGCAAGAAAACGGGGACGAGGGGTGCTGGACTTACCCGAGGTGGCTCCTGCTACAAAGAATCGCCAGGGTGATCTTTGCTCAGGTGTGGGTATCAGTATCTATGAGTGGCAATATCATCAGCACTGACTGAGGAAAGGTCTGTAAAGGAGTATTGAGACATACCCTTTCCATCCAATCGTACAACATGTATTTTATCCCAGCATATGGAAATATCCTCATCAACGTGGCTGAATGACCTTGAAATAAACCCCGTATACCTGACGTCCGGTAGATCATACCAGTAGCATGTATCAGGCCGAGAGGAGTACCTAGAGATATCATATCAGTTTGGGACTCATAGTGCGATGGAGGGATACTGACCTGCATATTTCCGAAAATCCGCATTACTGGTTTGAAACAATATCTTCACCCTATCCAATGGGGCTATAGCTGTTTTTGCCTAGATATATAGAGCTATCAGCGAGCATCAAAGTAATCATATTGGTTTAGTACTCACCACACACCCAGCTATTCCTCCAGCCACTCCGCTGGTCAATACTATTCGGCATGAAGAGATTACGTCAGTACCCCTTGCCTCACAGGACCAGCAATACAAGAGGAACATACCATAATCCCAAGAGGCCTTATCTGATTTAGCCCTTGCTCTACTCCTCTTCCATAGCTCCGAGGTCGTCCATCGCTCACTTTCCCTTGCAGGTGGCCAACCGGAATCTTCGAGTGGTGAGGGGGCGAAGTATTGGGAGGAGGCTCGTTCTTTCCCTTTTCGATTGGCGGTGATAACACACGGATACGTAGGTTGAGAAGGGCCAGGCTGAGGGAGAGGAGTGATCATCTCCTCTAGGGTTCTGGGAGGTATATGAAGATGTTATGGGTATACTACAAGTTTATGGTACGAGTAATTGGCGAGATGGGATTTGATGAATTTGTTGAATTGATGTTTTGCCCAGTTTCAGGTGTTGTTTCTATGATCGGATACGTTGACATCAAAATTGCCGGCTGAGGTTCAATGCGGACATTGGGTGGATGTCCGTGGTCACCCATGTTGACGTTTCAAGTTGCCAAGTCAAGGTGATTGATTGCATTGCAGCAAGTCAAGTTCAACATCATCACTGAGCACAAGGACTGAAACCTGCTTCATCTCGTACACTTCGATAAAAGCGCTGTATTCTTCAGTAGCCTTTAGCCCATCGACGAATCGAAAACTGCTCTCATTCCATCCCGCTTCTTTACATTTCGCACCGTCATGCCTTCCGGTTGAACCCACCAACAGGCATGTCTCGTCCCTCACCCTCCTCCTCTTACCCTCTTCAGACTCTCTCCCAGCGCTCCTCATTCTCCGCGCCATCAATGACTTCTCAGTCGAACGGCAACTCTGACTCCACCAGTCGGAGTAGACTGGCACCAGGTCACGGCAAGGGAAAGAAGAAGCGAGTGAGCGATGCGGATGAGGAAGAAGCGCTGTTGGGGTATAATGGGATGGACGGGATAGAGGAGCAGAACGAGGTGAGCTAATCGACACCTTCGTCCTCGATGGTGTCTGGCTGACTGTTGTGTAGCTGCCGAGATCGGACTTCCCACCGTCAGCAGGAAAAAGCAAGAATGGCTCGAGGACGATACCCCTGCAGAACAGTGAGCTACCTCCTTCTTTTCGGAATCATATTTGAGCTTACTGATGTCCTGTTGATGTCTAGCTTCATCGAAATCACCTTTTCCGCCGAATGTAGTACGGAATCAGAAATATAGTATAATAACGTTCCTGCCGCTGGTATTTTATGAACAGTTCAAGTTCTTCTTCAACTTTTACTTTCTGGTTGTAGCTTTATCACAGTTCATACCCGCTCTGAAGATTGGTAAGCAACTCCCCCTTCATCTACTCACTCAAAGTCAGTTTCAGAATTCGGTACTGATCCCTCTCCTCTAGGCTACATCGTTACATACGTTGCACCTCTGGCTTTCGTCTTAGCAGTCACGATGGGTAAAGAAGCATATGATGACTATCAGCGGTACCTACGTGATCGAGAAGCTAACTCGACTCGATACCTCGTCTTACTCCCTCAACCACCTTCACCTATCCCACACCATGCTCACTTAGTAGGCGAGGACCAACCTATATCGCCATCTTTACCCAGACCTCAAACTCGTTCCACTCCAGCTTCATCAATCAAAGTCGGCGATATGGTTTTACTAGAGAAGAACCAGCGGATACCTGCCGACATGGTATTGTTAACTACGAGTGAGGAGGAAGGTACATGTTTTATCCGAACGGATCAGCTAGACGGGGAAACAGATTGGAAGTTGAAAGTGGCTGTAGGGGAAACGCAGAAAATGGGTGAAAAGACCGTTGGTTCAGCTGAAGGAAGTTTATACGGTGAGCTGTCATTATTGTATTCGTGAGATCTAGCTCATCCAATGTCGCTGTACAATAGCCGATCCACCTATTAAGGACATACATACTTTTTATGGTATTCTCACTTTACGTTCACTTAGTCCAGGTCCTCAAGAAGATCAATCTATACCTCTATCCGTCGAAAATGTTTTATGGGCAAATACAGTATTAGCAGCTGGATCAGCCGTTGGATTGGTGGTGTATACGGGTAAAGAGACTAGAGCGGTGTTGAATACTAGTGAACCGGAGACGAAGATGGGTACTTTGGAAAAGGAAGTAAACAGAATGGCCAAGGTGATTTACCGTACCGTCTCCCTTGGGATATCAATGGAAGGCTGACAGCGGGGATATACATGGCGTAGATCCTATGTACCGTCACATTCGCACTTTCCGTCTTCCTGGTAGCTCTAAATGGATTCAGAGGTCAATGGTATATCTATGTCTTCAGGTTTTTAATCTTGTTCTCATCGATCATCCCCATCAGGTGAGCTGTTTTCTTATCGATAGGAACGAATGACAGCTGATTTGTCGATAGTCTACGAGTCAACCTAGACATGGGTAAAACCGTTTACGCGCACCAGATACATACCGATCCAGAAATACCAGAGACTATCGTTAGGACATCAACACTACCCGAAGAACTGGGAAGGGTGGAATATCTGCTCAGTGATAAGACTGGTACTTTGACTAGAAATGGTAAGCTACCACCTACAAGGTATATAGTCAAGCTCGCTTATCATTTCGATATCAGAAATGGAACTGAAGAAACTACATATGGGTACACTTGTCTTCGGATGGGATTCAATGGACGAAGTTGCACATCTAGTCGCTCAAGCGCTGAATGAACAGGATGGTGCGAGTGAGTATGAAGGGCACGCAAGGTAAAGCGTGTGCTAATGACAACTTACCTTAGTCGAACGCAGGAAAAGCTCGATGACCACCGCTCCTGGACGTGGTCGAAGAGATATGTCATCTCGAGTAAGAGATGCGGTATTGGCTCTGGCTACATGTCACAACGTATGTTTCCATATCCTCACTTGATTCGTCGTTCTCGATGCTGATTGTAAATTTAGGTTACTCCCGTCACCAATGATGACGGTTCGATCACCTACCAAGCCTCCTCTCCCGACGAAGTAGCTATCGTCCAATGGGTCGAGTCCGTCGGAGTACGACTGGTTCACCGAGATCGAACTTCGATGATTCTTCGATCTACTAGTGGCTCGGAATACACATATGATATACTATACATATTCCCATTCACATCCGAATCCAAGAGAATGGGCATAATAGTCCGCGAAAGATCAAGTGGTAACATCACGTTTGTCCAGAAAGGAGCCGATACAATCATGGCTAAACTCGTTCAGAAGAATGACTGGTTAGAAGAAGAATGTGGCAATATGGCTAGAGAGGGTTTAAGAACATTGGTACTTGGAAGAAAGAAATTGTCTGAAGGGACCTTCATGGAATTTGACAAGAGGTATAAATCCGCTCAATTAGTCGCAGGTGAAGAAAGGCAAATCCAAATCAACAAGGTCGTTTCGGATTTGTTGGAAAATGAGTTAGAGCTCCTTGCGTTAACGGGAGTAGAAGATAAGTTACAAGAAGATGTCAAATCTACGTTGGAACTTTTGAGAAATGCTGGATTGAAAATTTGGATGTTGACTGGAGATAAGATTGAGACGGCGACGAATATTGCGGTTTCTAGTAAATTGGTTGGGAGGGGGCAGTATATCCATCAGGTTGCAAAGTGTGAGTGGATTCGCCGACGATTCAACCTCACTTTTATATCCCGCAGGATCCATCTCCCTCATCTGAGGTTATTATATGTGATTGTAGACATTACGATCGTTGACTGATGCCTATCCACATACGATCCAGTAAAATCATCGGACCAAGTGAGAGACATGTTGGATTTCCTTAGTGCGAAGCTAGATGCTTGTTTGGTGATCGATGGGGAGTCATTACAGGTAAGTAATTCCGCTTTTACCGAACTTGTAACACCCCAGATCGCATCCTTCTCACTGTACAACCTTGTTCCCTGACGTGTTAGCGTTATACAAATAGCTCTGCCTGGACCGCTTCCGACCCGAGTTCATACACCTGGCAACCCAGCTTCCAGCCGTTGTAGCCTGTCGATGCTCTCCTACTCAAAAAGCAGATGTTGCAAGGTTGATAAGAGAATTCACAAAGAAGACCGTATGCTGTATTGGAGATGGTGGGAATGACGTTAGCATGATTCAGGCTGCTGATGTTGGTGAGTTTCTCTCGAAAATTCATATTAGCTATCGAAACATGGGACGATGAGAGACTCTCAGCTAACTTGTTCGGATCGGCTAGGCGTCGGTATAGTAGGGAAAGAAGGGAAACAAGCTTCTTTATCAGCCGATTTCTCCATCAATCAATTTTCCTACCTTACTAAATTACTGCTTTGGCATGGCAGAAACTCGTACAAGCGATCGGCGAAATTGAGTCAGTTCGTCATACATAGAGGGTTGATCATAGCTGTTATTCAAGCTGTGTTTAGCAGCATCTTCTTCTTCGCTCGTAAGTTGGATTTTCTTTCCCTCCGCCCATTGTGCGATACATGTATCTGACCGGGGTATACTTCTAGCTATTGCATTGTACCAAGGTTGGCTTCAAGTTGGATATGCCACGCTGTATACTATGGCACCGGTTTTCTCGTTAGTGTTGGATAAAGATGTAAATGAAGATTTGGCTCTCCTCTACCCAGAGTTGTACAAAGAGCTCACGAAGGTACGTCGCCATCTGAGCTGAAATGGGCATAAAGTTAGAGGAAGAGGCTGACTGGTGTGTTCACGATTATAGGGGCGATCGTTATCGTATAAAACCTTCTTCACATGGTTGTTGATCTCGGTATATCAAGGAGGAATCATCATGCTTTTATCGTTACTTCTATTCGAATCAGAATTCCTGCATATAGTGGCTATATCTTTCTCAGCCTTGGTGATCAACGAATTGATCATGGTTGCGCTAGAAGTGACTACATGGCATAGTTATATGATTTTAAGTGAATTGGGAACGGCGATGATTTATTTTGGAAGTATGGCTGTTTTACCTGCTTATTTCGGTGAGTCTGGTTTATCCCATCGTTGATTTCCAGAACCGAATCAATTAGGTTGTTGACCTGGGACAGGATTAATGCTGATGCTTGTTGTGCGACTCATATAGATCTCTCGTTTGTCCTGTCCAAGCAATTCGTATATAAAGTGATCATCATAGTCGCCGTTTCATCTTTCCCTCTGTACGTTATTAAAGCTATACATAGGAGATTGAACCCGGCTGCATATGCCAAAGTTGCTGGGATATAGATTCATAGATGACCGTAATGCAGATGCATGCTTGCTCACCCAGGTCATTTGAAGAGAAGCATTGATGAAATGGATGGATTTCTTTGTACGAAGTTGACTAGTGTGATTTAGCCTTTTTACCCTGTCTTTTTTACGTTCTTGGGTTCTTTGTGTGGGACGGTGACGTTAAGCTATGATGACGGTGGTCCAGCTTTGTTCCATTCTTTCAATTGTACAAGATATACAGATCAACACACTACCTACTCACTGGTGCACTCTCCCTGCACAGCTTGGTCTTCAACCAGCCAAGACTCAGACTACCGATGTGCTGAAGATTCATGAAATTCATTCAGACCTCCCATGTACGAGTAGTCCGGTATATTCCGCCGGCTGTGAATCACCATCATATCGTCTTTGTCAAAAACACGACCTTTTCATTCTGTCACCGACGACTCGACAAAGGAAACACATATACGACCACTACAGCGAATCCATATACATCGCTCATTAGAGCTTAGGTCGCAGTCATCTGGCTGGTCATTATCTTGTATACACTGTCAGGAAGTGAAGCTAGAATCTTCTGCTTAGTAAAGCAACTATCAACATAACCCTTCTTCCTCCGACCTCCGACCTTCCCACCATGTCTCGTCGACCTCAACCTCCTCAGGAGATATACTCACCTATCCCTCGTCGCCTCTCACTCATCCCTTCCCTATCAGAATTATCAATCTCATCCCCCGACGCTGATCGGACCAGGGTCGGATCCTCTTCCTCAAGGAGGTATAACGATTCATCAAGGGGAAGGAGGATATACACCGCTACGCCGAGCAGTACGTCCATATCGGATATCTCCATCTCTGATGGCGAAGAGGATAGTGGTACGATAGATGATGTGAAAGAGGCGAAATCATGGTTGGATATGACTGGACCGTCAGATAAAGGAAAGGGTAAAGGTAAGGAGGAGGAGGAAGGGTTGGCAGGGAGGTTACCTCCTGAGTTATTGGTTCAAGTAAGTAAGCAATCACTACTATATACATATGTGATCGCCCCTGTTCGCTCTTAGCTGATATAGTATTGATTTGGAACGTCACTTATAGATACTACGCCTGTTGCCCGATAATAAATCACTCTTATCTGCTTTACTCGTCTCTCGCTCATGGTGTCTCTGTGCCTTCCCAATGATATGGACCCGACCTCAAATAAGCTCTATCATAAACCTCGCTTCTCTCATTCGAGTAGTCTCGCCTCCTGAAGGAAGAACAACCACATTACCTTACGCGACTACAATCCGTCGACTTCATCTCACTCATCTGTCCAATACTCTGACAGATATGCTCTTTTTGAGATTATCAGCTTGTACAAGATTAGAGAGATTGACTGTATCAAATTGTGTTGGATTATCTTCCAGGGCGATAAGTCACGTTATCAGTCACTTACATGATTTGGTATCGATAGATCTCAGTGGGATACCTCAGGTCGATGATGGAGTGTTGGAAGAGCTGGCAAGGAGTTGTGGGAAATTGCAGGCGGTCAATTTGTCGGATTGTAGGTTGATAGGTGATGAGGGGGTTAGAGCTTTGGGTGAGGGATGTAGATTGCTCAGAAGGGTGAGTACAAGCTTTATTGCTTATCATCAGAGATCCGGTTATCTCACAGACACATCTTTTAATTCACCTTGATTACATCGATTCATGCTGATTTGCTTCGTTTCGTTTCGTTTCGTTTTGCTCATTGTCGTTAGGCAAAATTCTCGAAATGTCATCGACTCACTTCTCATTCCCTCATCCCATTCGTCCAGCATTGTACGCTCCTCCTCGAATTGGATTTACAAGATGTCCTGTCGATCACGAACTCCACGGTATTCACGATTTTCCTAAACTTACCTTACCTGCGGGAATTGAAACTGAACAATTGTACGGAACTTGATGAAGGTTGTATACCGAACTTGATAGATTTGAAATATATGACGGATGAGCAGTTATCAATGTTAGCTAAGAGTATTGGATTAGACCAAAATCAGGATCAAGATCATACGGCCCGACCTGTCGTCGAAGGAGAATTCCAAGGAACCACAACTGCGCTCACACTTCGACCCAAGATGAATCATCTAGATCATCTGAGAGTAGTGGATTTCACGGGATGCTCCAACCTCGGAGACAAGGCTATAGAAAACTTGATTAGTAATGCACCGAAATTGAGGACGTTGACGTTGACCAAATGCTCCAATCTCACGAATGAATCGCTGGAGAGTATAGAAAAATTGGGGAAACATTTACATTATTTACATTTGGGTCATGTCAGATTGTGAGTTTTGGCCTAACATCCTATCTTGATTGGATGCAATTCTTGAAAATGAAATGCCCATGTCGCAAGACTGAAGATTTTGCTTATCATATTTATCCTTATACTCTACAGAATTACAGACTCCGGTATAACACGCCTGGCGAAAGCTTGTAACCGATTGAGATATATTGATTTGGCATGTTGCGATCTATTGACCGATGAATCGATAATGGAACTAGGTGTGAATATGCCTAAACTAAGAAGAGTGGGACTGGTCAAAGTGAGTAAAGTGATTCTGTATAACATAATTATGATCGCTCAACATTGAAATCTGTGTTGATGTTGATATCTGTGCTTGTACAGGTCATCAAGATAACCGATGAATCAATCTATGCTCTTGTAGATCGGTATACCGCCCTGGAACGTATTCACCTGTCGTATTGTGATAACCTATCGATCAAAGCTATATCCTACATGTTGAATAGGTTACCTCATCTGAAACATCTTAGTTTGACTGGAGTTAGCTCGTTCAAGAAGAAGGAATTGCAACATTTCTGTAGGGCTCCGCCTGATGTGAGTAAGACTTGGGGATCGGTCCTTGCGGTTTGCATGCCGTCATCAACAAACGATGTTTGCCATGTTCAAACATGTAAGCTAACGTATGACTTCCTTCCCCGTAGAACTTTACCGATCACCAACGATCTGCTTTCTGTGTATTCTCAGGAAACAAAGTTGACGAACTTCGTCGATACCTCAACGAGGTCTATTTCGTGTCCATCAACGGTGGAGTGGAGAGCGACTCGACTTCTACTCGGCGTGATTCCGGTTCTTCCTCTACTAGCTCTATAACAGTTCCTGGAACTTCCTCGCCACCTTTCATCCATGATCACCACCAACATCAACACCATACAAACACGAGTATGGGCACGAATCATACACAGGGTTATGTATATCGTAGAGGATCTGCACCTGCTTTAAGATCATCTTCAAACATCGATAATATAAGCGCACAGGTGCCTGGTTTACCTAGTATGGCATTTGCCACTCCCACGCCGAACTTCCTTACTCCCTCTGTACATGATTCTAGTAGTAGTAGATCTCATAGATCTGTTGGACACGGTATATCATCTAGGATGAGGGAAAATTACGGCGGAGGTGGAGGGCTATCGATGAATGAATCATCAAGGGAAGCTAGTGCCAGTTCGACTGATGAGAGAAGATCTAATAGGGTTAGAAGTCATAGAGAAAGGGATAGAGATAGGGATAGACCGATTGGACCCAGGGATCGTTATGGGGAACACGCGTCTACGTCCACTGCTACCGCTACTAGATCTCATCAGACGACGATGCCTATGCCTGGTGGTTGATGGGATCAGAATGAGGGTGAAGAGCAGGGTAACGATGATCGTAGGGTTAGCGGGAGTGCGAGTGGGTTGGGGATTAGATGGTTTGGATGGAGAGGTGATAATGAATAATTAGTATATGAACAGTGGATGATACTGTACGAAGGGTTTTGGTCTTTGGTGGTAGAGTGAGATTGGGATTATCAAGGAAGGAGATAATGGTAGGATGGGATTAATATCATGATAGAATGATTGAAATCGGATTGGTTCTCTGTGAAGCACTTTTGTCACTTGCTAAACGCTTTGCATCATTGTTTATGATCTTTATGTAGCTAGACGAAGGAAAATTGATGAAATTTGATGTCGTGGTATTCGTCAGTACGTAGTCATTAAGCTTGAGACCGATCTGGCTATATTGATAATAACCATCCCGGGTCTAAGTCAATATCAGACCAATCTAATCAATTGTCAGTAGATCACAATACGCAATCATAAGGTATGCAATGTTGCTTTAGTCCAGGCCCAGGCGGTTTGACCTCGTTCAAGTGAGTAAACGAAGACAGCGTTGACGATGGCGAAAGCAAAAGCAAATACTAAAATACATCAAATGGAAGAGAATTTGGGTATATGAGGAGAACGAACAGATAAAAGGTCAAGTTGAAAAAGAATTTTCCTATCCACCGCCCTCCGCGCCGATATCTCCTAGGTCATCTACCTTTCATCTTTCATGACTCGTTTATCTTTCAGATTAACTCGAACAGAAAAGGTACCAAATCGTCGAGAAGTGTATTCGTTTATTTACCTTGAACACTATATTCGAAATCGAAAAGTCAGTATCGTCCATCTTAAGATGTAAACTGATTGATCGAAAGGGAGACCCAATTATGTTGGGTATAGATGTTCACTCACGCTTTGACGATAGGAACGACAATGATGATGATTAATACCGCTATACCTACACCGATGATGATTCTCATCTTCATGTCCTTCCACCACATTTGTTTGCGGACTCGGTTGGCACCTCTTCTGAACCCTTGGGCTGAGACTGCGAGAGTATCTGTGGAATATGACGTAATTAGCCATTGATAATACCGATATAGGTGAAAAAAGTTGACATGAAGATTGTGAGGAAATTCGAAGTAATGTAATGTAATTCTACCTCCAATGCACAGGAATAGCACATCGCTACTGGCCCACTCGCCTCAAGTGGCGCCCGCCCAATCAGTCAATTCACATGGCAGCCATGGAGTGTCGACACTTTGACACAATTTCTCCGTTCGGCGAGATTGTAAACTCCCACTCACCAGTCTTGTCTTGCAGAGCATCCAATCTCTCTCCTCTCTCAGCTACTCTTTGGATATTATCGTGCATCGTGTTGACCGTCTCATCAATTTGTTGTTGGATAGCGGCGATCTATCGGTGCAGAGTCGGCATTGAAGCATGTTCGCGAGCGATTAAGGTATGCGGTATGGGCAGGTGCATATCCGTTCGCAGTGAAGATGTTGAGATGTAGTTGTATTTAGATAGAGATAGTCGAATCATTAGCCCCTATTCATCGTCCTACGCAGGTCCCGAAGTCGTCTAAAGTATGACCCACCTTCTTATTCTGTTGACCACCACCTGTACCACCTTGCCCACCTGCTCCTCCTAGGGCAGGAGCGGAACTTCCAGCCGGGATGTATGGGTCATAAGGTTCTGCGGACCTGTCGAGGAAGGAAGTTGAGAGTTGTCAGCTACACTGTCCGATCTCGATGCACTAGTCTACATGGAGCTACTCACATGATGATTGTTAGGTTGGGCGATTCGGTAGTGGATATGAAGACAAGTCGAAGTGAAGTCTAATTGATGATTGAGGATCTACGTGAGAAAGTGGTGTTGCTGTGATGTGGGATCTGGGATGTAGGCTGTGCACTATGACGACCACCACCAACCCACTAACCCACAAACAAGGTGAACCGCGTAGATCAGCGGGATCAAATGGAGATGGAGAGAAGAGGGGGGGTTTAAGTGGGAGGTCGAGTTAGACAAGCGGTGGAGTGGGGAGTGGAGGCAGACCATCACACTCATCTCAACGCGTGAAAGTCAGAGTGAAGAAAGTGGTTGACTGGACCATCAAAAGGAAACTACATTACTTTGACTTTTACTTGCACCTTTGACTGGCCTCAGACTCACTGTCAGCCCCCTGGATTGACGAGACGAGACGGAACGGGACGAGCAGTCATTCAGACAGCATAGTAGAACCATTAATCCGATCCTCGATCGATATAGTACAACAAGCGAGGACACCGGTGTTGGTCTAGCGTGAAAGGGGACACAGTAAAGGAAGAGATGAGGTTCAGGACAGGTATATCCAATGTAGCTTTGTTACACAGTGAGTGCGAATCAGCTGTAGGAAGCGTGTACACGTACACTCGATGACGATTCCTCTCAGCTGATCCTAAAACTGATACAATTTTCCTCCAGAAATCACAAGATCATTGGCTGCATTAGCGCGATCATGCGTCATCAGATTATCACCTGAGCAAGTTCACTTCATCGTTCCAGGAAACGAAAGCTCGACGGGTGTACAAGTATGGTCGTCAGTATCAGCTGAACATTGCGTTGATCGAGATACAATTCGGCTGACATCTATCATCTTTATAGACAAGTCAAAGTGGTAGGCCGTGACGACGATCTATGACTTAGTCCGATAGCTGATCCTCCACCCACAATATAGTCAACACTGTTCGATGCATATAAGATTGAGTCAAATGCGAATAATGAGATATGGGTGGAACTTCATCTGGACTCTCTACTGAAAATATTGCGGAGTGCAGATAGTTCAGGTCAGTGGATCAGCTTGGCGCCATTCGTTGCATCTAGAGATAAGAGCAAAGCTGATATTCCGTATTTATAGTTGGAAGTATAAACGAATCGAGATCGACCGCTGCATTGACCGAATCGGATGTTACGCTCAAGTTGAATAAGAAGGGTCAACAACCTATATGGTCTTTTGAG
Organism: Kwoniella mangroviensis CBS 8507; assembly: GCF_000507465.2. Lineage (NCBI taxonomy): Eukaryota > Fungi > Basidiomycota > Tremellomycetes > Tremellales > Cryptococcaceae > Kwoniella > Kwoniella mangrovensis. Next base: position 1,853,872 of record NW_027062534.1, on the reverse strand, counting down.
ATACGCGGATACACAGTGAGCTACGGTGAGACCTTCTATGGGACTACGCTGATGCCTTCTTTCACTCTGCGATCGAATTTAGGCGCAAAGAAAACCGATGTCGATCACTCATGAAATACCAGTCAAGATACTTTCAGCGAGGAGGCAGGCGGAGTTGAACGAACCATTATGTCCCCAGCCTGACGTGAGCTTTTTCCATAGACACGACAGGCGACTAATGACACAGAGCTCATGTTAATAAATCTAAACACACCCGTAGATCCATGTCGTCTTACCGAATTTGCTAGAATTACGAAACATAGTGTCGAGATTGAGTCACATGGCGGACGATGTCAAAGTATCTGCGAATCATGTGGGTCTTTTTCTGACTGACTGATTCTTCATTCTAAGCGATTCTGACAGAGGTACAGTAGCTAATACTGATACACCCCTCAACCATAGGAAGGAAGGTTGGAACTGACTGCGAAAGCACCTCGAGTAAATCTGACGACTACATGGAATGATCTCAGTGTACCTTCTAGCAATAGTCAGTTGATTCGTCAGCTTTCGTGTCATCTTAGTATATTCAGCTGACAGTCGACGACGATATAGCGAACGACGATGATCAGCCTCCTCCACCTCCCGATCAGATGTTTACCGTCACAGTGGCCATCAAAGGCTTTCTGAAATTTCTTACTTCGCATTTAGTGGGAGGGGCAGCTATCGCATGTCAGTTGTCAATTTAACGGACGTGGATAACAGGCCAACAGCTGACAATGTTCAACAGGCATATGCGAAGATCATTGTCTGATAGCTTATGTGTATATAGGTGAGCTTCACCTTCCGAGTTGATTCGAGGCGATAAACCAGCTGACAACGTTCTAGGCGAGCTGAACGAAGCTGGAGGTGTAATGACGTTCTTCGTACCGGCCAAGATGACGGATGATTAGAAGTGGGAACAGGAATGGTCCGATAAGCAAGTCATTTTTAAGACATCAAGGTGGTCAAAAGAGGAGCTAGTGCACATGGTAGACTCTGTGTCACGATATTGTATGTACCATAATGTTGTATGATGAAAATCATGGTGTTTGTTGATGAATTACTGTATGATTCATCTATCACGTTGCCAAGAGAAACCGCACTTTCACATTATTCATAAGTTCCAAGGACCTTTGAGCATCCTTTGTAATCCTTTTGTATAGGAAGCACTCACATTTACTTGCTTCTATTTGACCATGACATACACAGCTATGCTGATCGCCTTTCTCATATCCGAAGAACCGCAGCAGTCATAACAGAGAAAGATTAGCCCAGTTGATATATAAGCGCTGACATCGATTATCGATTGTCGTTTCGATTGTTTACCAGACAATCTTTTTCGGGTGTCTTTTATAGTCATAAAATGTCCTCAAGCTTTGACAATCCGACTGACTCGGAAGGGTACAATGCCAGATTATTCATGAACAAATTAACAGGCGGTGCTATCCACTTCGACAACGCATGGCCTATAGGACGAGTATTGGCTCTTCAACCCACCATCTCGACTTTTCAAGTTCCTCGTCGCCCTAACATGACGGCAAAGTTGCTGACCAGTAGGGAAGTGACGATCGAATTGCCCAAAACCACGTATGAAGGGACGGTCCATTGGCGCGATCAACACATTCCAGTGAAAGGACAGATAAGCTGTGATTTGAGTAACGTCGAACTCATGAACAAAAATGAGATGTATGTTCTTTCCCCAAGAGATAGTTGGTTTGAGTCATTGAGCCCAGAGATGTGGTCTCTGGATTTAAGAGTATAGGGATAGAAAGTCAATGTAGAAATAAAATGTGGATGACGGATTTGTACATCCCTGAAGCTGAATCTAAGTCTAAAGTGATTTCTCTACGACGGAGCGATCGCGAGGGTATATCAGAGTCAAATGGGATGAGAAGACTCAGTCGGTCCACAGGACTTGCACAGATTACAAAAATCTCACATGTGAGCTTTCAATCGACAGAGAGACGACCGTCCAGCGCAAGTTGATGTCGATTGATCAAGGTGTATTATGGAATTACAAGGAAGGTGTAGATGGTAGATTCCAAAGTGTAAATGAAGATAATGGTAATGAAGAAGGAGCGAGGTTGATTTCGGAATTGAATTTGGAGTTGCTCAATGGCATTTCGGAGAGAAGAGCGAGAACTCAACCGACGGTCAGTATCACTGGGGAAAGTGTGCAGGATGTGCGTAACAGTGTTGAGGAGAAGAAATTGTCAACTCTGGATAAGATACTTTCGTATATCCCCTGCCATCCCACGAGTACAAGCGATCGATTGGGTCGATCCATCGGTCGACTCCGCCGTGCACCATATAAGAGCGAACGTAGAGTAAGTTACATATAACGTAGCGTCCAGTATCATGTACATTTCGATGGTTTCAATTCGCTTGATGCATCCGTGAATATATCCTCTCTCGGCACTTTTCGAACGAAATGAACAACTGAACGTACTTGACTTTGTGGAATGACCAAAGCTTTGATTACTCAATATGACAGGGAAGAAACAGGTCGTACCCCTTACCTCGGTCCGTGCGATAGTAAAAGATCTTCTTTCACCTTCACTTACCGAATGAAACCATTGGTAATGTATAGACAGCAGCTAGACCTCATAGCAGGACTACGCATAGTCCGATGATAGTGTAGACAAGAGGATATATATCTGGGTATAAATGATGCTGTGAGCAAGCTTTCACCCAATACTCGCATTGGATCGAATGCGATTCAAATGTGAAACACTCCAGCCGGGGAAATATCTGTGTGCGTGATGAAGGAACCTTGTTTCATGTCACAAGGATGGGTCAAAGAGATGAGGGAATGGCTCGTGAGTTGCTAGACTGACACTGACATCATCAATCATTATCAATCACCATCAATGGTCAGCGATCAGTCATTGAATGACTGGAGAAATCACTATTCATTCGGTATCGGCAACGATCAGTTCGAAGACAGACCTAGATAGACAAAGACGACGACGACTTAGCTTATCTCAAGAAAATAGGTAGTTTACGAAGACCTGAACGTTCTCATATGTATAGCAGCACAACCCAAGATGGACTTTGATATCATACCTGTGAGTATACCCAATATCTCATTTATGACGGACCTGTATTGACAAGATGGGTCTGTCGGATAGTATGAGGACATACAGTGGAGTCAGAGATTAGGAGCAGGTTCTTTCGGATCAGTATATAAAGGTGAGATCAAGTCATCTTCCCTCTCTGCCCTTCGGTCTTCGGAAGGACTTTAGGCTGACTTGAATCACGATCAGGTTCTTACCTTGGTATCGATATTGCCATTAAGGAGGTACTGCCTTCGACAGAATATGATGTGAGTGAACCTTCCCAATCATCAACGACGGTGTACTCTCAATGCTGATTGTCAAGACAATTCTCTGTTATCGCTTATAGGTGCACAAATACTTTGAGAGGGAATGGAGGATAATGAGAGAATGTAGACATCCTAATATAGTGTTGTTCTTGGGATTATCAAAAGCTCCAGGGGATGATGGGAGGGTCTTGTGAGTTACTCGGCCTCATTTTCAGAGGTTGTTTTAATTCCTACATCTTTGCATCACCTTTATGCTCGTCTTAAATCATCTGCTCCATCCATCCCACCAATGAACTTCGGCTAACCTCTCATTATACCACCAGTATCATATCCGAGTTCGTACCCCGCGGTAATCTACGTCAATACATCTTATCTTCCCACCCCTTCCCTTGGAGATTGAGATTATCGTTCGCCACCGACGTAGCGAGGGCGGTGGCGTATCTTCACGCTAGGCAGGTAAGTGATACCGATACCTACTAGCCCGCTTTCACTACGCCTTTTCAAAGCGCTGACATACCAATTGTCATAGTGTATACACCGCGACCTGAAAGGCGAGAATCTACTGATTACGTCCAACGAAAGAGTCAAAGTTACAGATTTCGGATTTGCTAGGATCGCTTCGAGGAATGCGGATGAGATGCGTAGGATGACCTATTGCGGTACTGATGTGAGTAATACCTACGCTGTCACAATTGCTCGTCCAAACTGAGACGATGGAATCTCATCGCAGGGATATATGAGTCCAGAGATTATGAATGGCTTGGATTTTGATCTACCAACGGACGTGTTCAGTCTGGGAATAATATTCATTGAGATCATGTCGAGGAGATTGGTTGATTCCAAGACTTACACGGTGAGCATTGGTTGCTGTCTTCTCCTTTCGATTATTGCTTCAGTCACTACCAGCATTGCGAGATGAGAACAACGCTAAAATATACCATCCTTCCGTACTTAGCGCCAAGCACCTCATTTCACCCCAGATCCATCCGAGGTGATCCGCCGAGCTTCGCCCGGCTGTCCTCCAGCTCTCATTTCATTGGCCTTGTCATGTACTCAGGAAGACCCGAACCATCGACCCAGGATGCCCGAGGTGTTAACGAAATTACGTGAGATCGAGGTCGAGGTACTATCCAAGCTTGATGACCCCATTTCCGAGCATGTCGGGTCGATAAGACTAGTTCACAGAGGAGGGAAGAGGGCGATGCCGATATTTGACGGAGGCGATCGAAATGATCATCCAACCAATATGAATCAAATAGGGGAAGAAGAGAAAGATAGGAAAGATGAAGAGGAAGTATTGAGGAAATTGGCTGAGATCCATTTAGATATATCTGGGAAAGGAGCCTCATCAGCTTTATCCAATTCGTCTAGTCTAAGTGGGAATGATCACATGGATGATAATGAGAAATGGAGAACTGCCAGATGGAATGATCTGGGTTACACACCTAATGATAGTATACTTACCTTCAAGACTGCAAGTAGTGATGTCAAAGGTAAATACTATCTACACATTCTGCAATTCTGCAACAGGCGATGAGACTGATGTAGAGATTCGTACCGGATAGGACAAGAACCTCTATTGCCTTCTTCAGATAGCGGATCGTCCTTTGGTTCAGCGAAAGATAGTAATGGCAACGGACAAGGATGGTCGAGTTTCCTGGGTGGTGGATCTGCTTCTGGTGAACCGGTTCAGACAGCTTCTGTACTGAGAGCTGCGACGCCCGGTCCACCTTCAGAAGTAAACACGGATCATGCAGATGAGGAGATGGGTTCGACGATGACTATCAAGGGTCATCCTACCCCAACTATCTCCCAGCAGCCCCCATTGGATTATCGAGAAACGACTCTTTTGGAGCCGAAACCTTCAAATGCTGTTCCCCCGGTCAAAGTCGAGGATGATACCGCTACTGCTACTGTCGATTTGACGATATCGGAAATTGGAAGTATCCCTTCATTACCTTCTTCCATCACTCCTATCAAACGTAAAGACCAAAAACCCAAATCACCTAACAAGACCAGTGCGATGGCGACGCATAGATTCACATTGGTTGATAAAGATAGTGTACCTTTGATCAATGGTAAAAAGGCTTTATCGTCAAATTGTAAGTTTCCTTTCGCTTTTCGCATCGAAAAAGACTTTTTCGTATTTTCGTATAGAGCTGACGATGATGTGGTTCTTCGATCTGCGATCCAGTCACATCGACTTTCGCTTTCGCTTTCTTTCCTAGGGCACTGGCCCCTACCCCGTCACCAAGTAAGAATGATAACCCTGCTCCGGGTGGAGGTGGGAAGTGCGCGGTGTGCATGAAGAAGATGGGTGGTAGAGCGGGACTACAATGTGATGATTGTCATCGTAAGTGGGCGGTGTATGTTCTCACTCCTCGGCTTTGTTTTACACATTCCTACAAATCATACAACTAACAAGAGACATTTTGACTGATGAAATCGGTTTGATCGTTTTAGTGATCGTGCATGTCAAATGTTCTCATATAGCACCTAGGAACTGTACGGGTGGAGATGGCAAGATCCACTAAAATAAATTAATGCGAATATAATCAAACTGTATTCTTATATTTCAACTTATCTTGCGTTTAACTTTGCTCATCGATATACGTTTGTTCTGCTCCGTGATTTATTCAACTCATTCATCTTTAATACATATCAAACAACAGTCAGCTTTAATCTTTGTGTTTCTATCAGTCTATCTATGTACCGTCATATTTGGATTCTACTGTAACTATCAATGAAAATATCTGACATGAACCATATCTTTCATTTATCCATCTCCATGTACTGTTCTTTTCGTTATAAACCCATCTATCTATCTATGTACAGTCGATCTAAGTGACCTTAGTACCATTTCATCCAGTTTTCATCTCATTATACATATTGTAATCATAAACCCATCGACCGTCACAAATCATCAAATCATCAGAATCATGATAACTCCCAATATCAATCCAGACCACCAACTGGATATCCTCATCCCTTTCAATCCGCTCGACGAACCTCCACTAGAATTCGGAATGACCGCCGAACTACTTTGACTCTGCCTCACGCTGGCATTTACCTCACTCGCATTCAACGGTGCATCCCCACCGGCTCCTGTCAAGTTGGAATTATCGTGAGCTTGTTCAGGTATGGGCGAGATTCCGGTCTGTTGGAATACTTTGATGTAATTTAGGAGCATCACCGTGTTATTGAGGTTTTTCTGAAAGAGTACAGTTGAGTGATAAGATATCAGTATCAATTGGTATACGTCGAGATAGTTACTCACCGGATCGGAAATGTATTCTGCACAAGTACCAGGGCAATAGTCGAATGCTACATCAGTGAGAATCCATTGTCAGTCGAGCTTTTCCAGCTTTCGCGTTGAGAAAGTATACTTAACTCACTCTCGTACAAGGCACCTGCCCACACACCTATAGGTGCAGCACTATCAGTACAATTGAGATTTATCCGATCAGATGTCGACTCACCACACAGATCGATATTCAAAACCAATACTTGAGCTTGAAAAAATTTATACGGATCGCAAGTCGAAGCGTCCCACGCTGCTCTTGGTGTGCCCCCTGTACTCGTGTCAATCTGTGTAAGCTATCTGTCGAGCAAACTGGGAGCGAAACGCAGCTTACATTGATCAGGTGTAGGAGAGTTCGACTTGATGCTGCAAGAATGCCGACAATCAGCTTTCATTGCCACTGACAGAGGGGACCTGAGTTCACTCGTTGGGTATTTGAGCTCGATTCCAATCCCCTATTCCAACGCCGGTTGTCAGCTATATGTCCACCGGGACCTCCAGATAAGCTGTAGAATGAACGAATTCGCTCACACATTCTCACTCCACTATCGTTCCACAACATCGCAAATACCCCTCCTCCAGCTTCGTTGAAAGGCATACCGAAGGAAGTTTCCGAGTCGGATCCGATCGTACAGCCACTTCCACCTATCGTCGCACGATCAGCTCCTATTGTCCCCTTTTTAGTATCCCGGGAAAATCATAGCTGCTCACCTGTTGTTGAATCGCAATTTGTACTCTGCACTCTCCTGTCAGCGTCAATTGAAAATGTTAGATTGTTCTTGTGACGACTCACACCAAGTTGACCAGTGTACATTCCTGGAGCTTGATTGATCTCGCATCCGGGTAAGGTGTGACTACAATGGAAATTAAGATGCTCAGCCATTCAATCGTCTCACAAGATGATCTCATTTCGATTGGCAGACTTACACGGTGTACCGACTACAATCCGAGATATACTTTTAGTAGGCTACATGCCATTCCGAGAGGGATCATCAACAGTGACCTACTTGTTGGTCATAGCCTGTATTCCTTCCTATATTCAATGATAGGAGAACACCTCAGCTTGTCTCGCGTTCTCAATGGCGAGATCCCGGTAGATGACCTGAGGTTACTTACCACTATATCAATTTCACCCTATTCATAGCAAACTTACTGATCAGCTCAGACTTTCCTTGAAACGGGAGTTCTGACGATGAACTGACAGCGGTTGGCCATTCTGCTTGATATCCCAGAGTCCAGACTATTGAGAAGTAACATATTCGAATTAGCTTATATCGCTCCCGATGACATATGGAACGGCTCGAGACTCACAAACTGGCCATACACCACATCCCCAAGGCATAAGCTAAGATACTCCCAATGAATTAGTAAATTCTGTCAACTTGTGCGGAGAACGAACGCTCACAGCCATATCAATGATAAACAGTCCCCCGGCAAACATCGATTTGGTAGTTATCCTCACTGAATCTCGGGGTGTATTGACCGGTGTAGTCGAGAAGTGATCAACCTGGATGTGAACACTCCATATCAGTTTAGCTCGGCCAATCATATTTGGAATATGAATTAAATTGACGATGCTCTAAGACCCACTTGAATACCTGGTTTCCCATCTCCTGTCCAGAATGCCAAACCTTTCTTGAATGCAGTAGAATTATCGACGTATCTGTTTTTCAAAAGTGAGGCATAATTCTTCGGTGATGAAAGTAGGTTAGAGAGGAGAGCTAATTTCACTCACGTTACCACTGTTAGAGTTATCAGTCGAAGTAAATCAGCAAATCTGCTTCACATCTTCAAAACCCTATATAGCGAGAGTCACACTTACGTCCGAGAGTAGGATCTATATCAAGGCGGTCCTGAATCAGCTTAATTACTTTATGAAGACAGGAGAAAGTACATACCAGGCTGAGTAAAGAATTCCCAGCTATATTCAAAAGTCGTCAGAGTAACCATCAACATGTCAGTCAATCCACTCAACAAACCGTGTATCTTACCAAGACGAATCATCCACTCACCCATCGAAGAATGTCTTCCCTTCATAGGCAATCTGCTGCTCCCACCTCAATTGCCTTTTATCCTTTTCACTACTACTCCAGAACCTCAATTCCTCCTGCGAGTACATCCTCCTACTCCAGTCTTCGTCTCGTTTCACTGGTCGTTTGGGATCCGAGCTATGAGGTCGGAGAGGTAGTAATCTTCGGTCGGGGTTGTATGGGAGTCGAACACCAGGTCTGGCCAAACTCATTGGGTATACCAGGAGGAAAAGAAGGAGGATGGTGTACATGTACATTCTGGATCGAGTCGGATCAAACAACGTGAACGGTGAAGTTGGTTCTTATCTTAAGGATGTGGTGATTTCACGCTTCCCTCTCTTGTCTGTCAGTCGATGTCGATATGATGCAGTATCAATACCTTCTGAATTACAAACGTTCTTCTTTTTCTGGAATAAAATCTTTTCACCGATACCGAACGAACGATCTTTTTCCTTTACTTCTTGACCCCTCTCCTTCCTTTGTTTGGATGAGATGAGGTGATAGTTAGGTCTCAGGTGGGAATGTTCTTATCGTCAATTTCGTCTCACTCGTTATCTGTCGTATCATTGAAAAGAATGGTTGCTGTCGGCGGGTCAGAAAGGAAAGATGTAAGAGTGTCAGTCATGTCAGTCACGCATACAGTGCACCCGAATGGAGCGGTTTGTTTGTGTGTGTGTGTTTGTTTGTGTGTGTTATGTGTCTGCGTTGAAGGTACGTGCACATCATTCAACATAAGTTAGGAAAAGTAGATGGATATGTTCAGGGGCTTTCTTGATATGTACCAGTGTTGCATCTTCCTGGACATCTGAACGATTGCAAGTTATAGATATTATATATGCATATGACTTTCTTCTTTCTTCATCTTCATTTAACGATGCAGCGTATCAACAAGAAATGAACCAAAAATGATGTATATATTGATATATGATGCAGCTAGACAAGTGACACATGTCTGATAATATGCAAGAAGCAAAATGATTGTACACAACTGCCATTCCAGCGACCGAATCTTTTCTCTCCTGTCAAATTGATGTATCGTCCATATCCAGATTGATCCCCAATTCCAATGCACTTCCTACACCTGACTCATCCTTCTCTTCTTCTTGCCCGTCGGAGTCTTCTCATCAGGCGTAGGCGACTCATCATCTTCGTCCATACCCATTCCCATCCCCATACCCATTGCAGAGTTGATGATACCATTCCCACCATCATTGCCTTTCTTGTCAAATGCACCTGTCTTTCGTAACCATCTGTAAACATCAAAAAGATCAGTCAGCTATACATTTCATATGCGAGTCAACGAACGACTGGCTCACCTCTGTCTGACCTGATGATATGATCTCGTAGGTACGCCCTTCGATACCAAATCCCATTTTTCACCATGGATAGCCACGGCTCTAGCGAGAAGCTCGTCCTCTTCAACCGTCCATTTCAGGTACGGGCTTCGAATTCTCCTTGCCGGTAGACTGCTCGTGAGATGGACGTACTTGCCTAATCCAGGTACAGCAGGACTGGCGAACGCGTCATTCTCATCGTACTCGCCATCTCCATCCCGGTCGTTACCAGGCGTAGGGTAGACCGTCGAGCTAGGATATTCTCTCGCAGTGACCGGCGTGGCGAGATCAGATGTCCCGCTATATGCTCTAGGTCGGTTTTTGGGCGTGGTAAGATTCGGATCGGCCGAATTTTGATTCTGGTTATCTCCATGTGCCGATGGCGGTTGTGCGGGTCGGGCTGGTCTGGCGAATGGAGTGAGATCGATTGCAGGACCTAATGAAGAGATATCTTCGTTTGACCTGAGAGGACTGGATGACCTCGCACCGATACTACTATTCTGGGCCTCGTCATTTGGGTCGATGAGATCACCTAATCGAGTTGCCGAGGGTAACGGTCCAGAAGAGCTACTAGAAGACATTTCACCTGATTTGGCGACTTCCAACTGACTCGCCTGAGCCAATAGATCCAGTGCCGATGCAGATCCTTGACTGTTCGGTATGGCACTTTGCTGAGTGCCCAGAGGTGGTAACTCGTCTTCTCTTCCAGATGACCATTCGTCCCTCCTCACTCGCTTGATGGGACTACCTCTCTCGCTAGCACTCTCATCTCTTGCTCTGGTGGTTGATCGGGTCGCAGACATAGCAGAAAGCGGTACGATCTTTTGAGACCTATCTTCAGGTGTGGGCGTACCAGGTCGAGTAGCGAGTTCAGCCGCACGAAGCAGGTCGTTGAAATTGCTTCCGCCAGGCGTGGTCTGAGGGGGAGGGTGTTGTTGTTTTCGATTGGATTTGGAAGGAGTTTGAGGTATAATAGGTGGCTGAGGTGGGTTATGATTTTTCCTAGATTTCTTGGGCCGAGGAAGTAATGGTGTTCCTTGTAATTGAGATTGTGATTGAGATGCTTTACCCTTGAATTTGGTAGCTGACATACTTGGTCTTCTAGCTTGTAAGGGTTTTTCCTCTTCTTCAGACAACTCATCTTCCGCTTCTGATTCGATCCCACCGTATCCCTCCGAGAATCCCACACCCCCACTCGGTCCTACCACGCCGTTCCGCTTCAACTCGTCCAAAGTCAGTCGTCCTACTCGATCATCATATTGACGCAGGTTTCTGACTCTTTCTGCGGCGAGTAACAGATGTTCCGTTCGAGCATCTCCCATCGTCACCTTACTAGATCCCTTAATGGGTGATCGAGAATGACGTCTACCCGAAGTTGGCAAATAAGATGATATAGGGGGTTGAGGGTGAGTGTGGGAGTGTTCACCTGGTTTGCTGATAGGTTGGGAGTTCAAGATGACGTGAGATCGAAGGTATCGTAATTCGGTCACTAGTTTATCTATCTGCCTCTGTGTGTCGGCGAGCTACAATAATCGTTATGATCAGTCAAGGTCTCAAATGAAGATTCCACCACTGTCAGACTCACCCTTGGTGCCATCAACCTATTATCCATCTCCAGCCTCTTGTTAGCAGCTTCCAACTCCTGATGATACCCTACATCCAGATCCAACACTTTACGTGGTCTAGTCCCGGCGGCAATCTCGGCTTCTCTTTGATGCTTCAGTGCTCGAGTCTCAGCATGCCATGAATCTCTTTCGGCAGTGTGACGTGATCTTCGACGAATAATCGGTAACATCAGCATATTCCCCAAACTTGTATCAATCTTTAGGTGCACTCACCGCTCGATAGACATGAGTTGCGCCGACAATTTAGCTTGCTGTTGCATTGTCTTTATGGTATCCCTCTGCGCTGATAATCTCTCTTGCAGGAACGGTATCTGTTCAATCGCTATAGGCAATATTGACTTGACCTATTGATGGTAAGAAGGTGGGTCAGCTCCATACCTCCACATGACATTGCAGTCGTTGAGTGGATGACTCACCATTCCCAACAACTCATCTCGCAGGACCCACCCTTCTTCTATCTTCTCCCCATGCTCTATCTGCGATACTCTAGCGCTGATGCGTCGCAATGCATCGAGATTCATCACTTCATCATCATCGTCCTCATCGTTTTGTACTTCAGCTCTGCCTTTCCCTTTATCCTCCCCTCCGGCGATAGCGCTCATCTTGTTCACCGGTGAACTGCTGGACGATGATCCTTCGGCATGAGTGGTAGGTGTCTGAAGTTGGATGGTGTGTGGAGTTTCAGGCTGGATGGGCGTACTGGGTCCACTCAAGTGAGGAGTATCCAGGAGGGTGGGAGAAGGTTGAGTATGGGAATATGAGTGTGGGTCAGGGTGGGAATGGTCCGAAGGTGGTTGATTATGGGAGGCCGGATCGGCCATGGTGCATGTGTAAGAGCCACCAATCTGGTTTGATGATATATCAGGCAGTCGAGGGAGTAAGACAGGTTGATTGTTCTTGATTCTTGAAGGTGGATTGGATATATGGACGATCCTTTGTTTTTGGTATATTCAGTAACCGACTACTCGCAACTGACCGAGTGAGAGTATCAGTCTAATGAATCCATCCGGTAAATGCAGTCGGGATGTGGGTGTATCAAGATCGAGTCATGTATGTTATGTAAGACTAAGACAAGATATGGTAAGGAATGTATGTTGATGATGATGAAATGAGAACTGATTAAGAGTCAAGTAATGTTCCTTTCACTTGACTTTACTTTGCTTTTACTTTTTTTGCCGCCGTTGCATGTTCATGTTGCTTCTTTCGTCGAAAAGTCATACTCGTACATTGCTCACTCCCCTGCTTGAAACCCACATGTATACACGTCATTGCTTTTCTTGCTTTTTAACCCTTTTACCTCAAAGTGGCAAAAATAAATCAAATGAGCAAGTTGGACCCTGGATTTCTAATTTCTAAATCGAGTAACGTAAATACATTGGTATACACAATTATCGGAATTATAGTTTGGAGCATGGGGAGAATGTGGCACTCTCGTCTTGGCTCACTTCCTTCATGATGAGTGTGAAGAATGGAAGAATGATGAGGACAATTTGGGAATTGGAAGCCGGTGTGCACGCGTTACACACTCTTTCGCTTCCCCAATCCTGGCCTCTTTTACCGTGAATGTAGTATGGCGGGTCGATGACATATAGGCACAGATCGATTTTTCCACCTTATAACGCCCATGACCCTCGATCGAAATCGGCCATTGAAATATGTCAAGAGAATGATATAGTCATCTCTGGGTTTGGATGTCTCCAACCTCTTTCCTTGCATGATCCGCCACTTCCTCTCAACCCTGTTATACAGAGAATCGCAGAGGAGAACGCACTGACAGTAGGTCAAATATTACTTGAAGGGGCAATGCACGAGATGAAAGGTCCTGTCGTAACGTATGTGCGACCCACATGTGCCCCAAAAATAATGACATAACATGAGTTGATTTTGACTTGAGGTACCAAACAGTGAGACCGATAAACCTCATAGGATGGACGAGTATATCCAAGCGTTCCGAACCCCAGCTCTGAGCGAAAACGACCTGGAAGCTATAAAGCGAGCGGGTAAGAAAAGATATTTCAGGAGGTATCTAGATCCATTCCGACCGTGAGATACTTCTTTATACATGTACTGTATCTTCTGTATTAGGCAAAGCCCGTACTCGGTAGAAAAACATACTTAATGTACCTACTACGACCGTGCTCTACATGATAAAATACTGGTTTTCAGACACCTTCACAGTTAATTACTGCTTCCTATGTCTGATCCAGCAGTTACCAGGTTTTTGTGATTTACTAGAAGATGATCCAGTGGATGATCGAACGGGATCCTTACCTTTATTGTTGGCACTGACGCTTGAGCCAGTAGTAGGCTGATGGCTATCAGTCGTATCCGCATTTGCTCCTCCTCCCGCCGTCACAGCTGTGACAGGCGAGACATATCCATTGCTATGCAGCTCATCATCCCTTCTAACATTACTTCCAGAAACCGAAGTCAAACTTCCTGGTATTCGTTCGACTTGGCGACTTACTTCCTCATCCAATACACTTCGACTCATGGTGAAAACCTCAACATCATCCCATTCTTGGTGGTCCACCGAGTGGTATGCCATACTAGGTCTCAGAGTGACTGTCGATCTCACCCTCACATCTAGTCCATTAGGATGATTAAAAAGTTTGTGTAGATCCCTCCATGCTTCTCCATCTTCACGTGCGCCATGGATCAAAAAAGTCTTTTCGGAATTCAAAGTAATCTTGAAATTCCTATCTTCTATTCCACTTCCGGAGGTTATCTTAATCTCCACTGCATACCTTAATGGATCGTCCATTGACAATTCACCGTGAAATTGTATTCCTGTTGATCTAGATCTAGGAACATCGTTTCCAATCGAATCTTGTTCTTCTAACATGTTTTGATTTCTCGTAGGCCACTGGGAAGGTGGAATGGAAGGTGGATGAAGGATTAAACTTATTCCTCCGAATTCACTTATCTCATCGTCCTTTATGATCTTCTCACACAACTCTTTCAACTCCCTCTCGGAATTGTTTTCAACCAGTTGATCTCCGACTTTCCAAATTGCAGCATGATCTAAACTCATATGTACCCTCTCTCTCTTGTTCTTCCCACCATCATCAGGGTATTGTAAGAAAGCGCTCTGGAACGTATAATCTCCATTAAAGGTGAATCCAGGTAAGGTCAAAAACCTAGATGATACATTATCGACCGTTCCTTTTGGCAGGGTCAATTCAGGATTTCTTCGACGATAATCACTATTCACGCTCAAGTCGGCATTGGGACGAATCGTCCTTTTCCTTATAGATTTGGTAAAATTTGGATTCGATATGTACGGGATCCTCTGCTCACTGTCATTTAGAAATGATAGATATCCTACCTTTTCTCGATTTTGATTGTATAAACTTCCTATTCTCAGTGGTGGTCGTTCAACTTCGATAGGGGTATCACAGTATCTCGTTGGAGCCACTCCCGGAGGAAAACTTCTTGCGTATCCTATGAATCCGTATGAGGAAGCTGGCACGGGAGGAGAAGGATCTGCAAGTTCACGATTGATGCCGTTTCTCAAGTTCATATTATCCAGTTGCTCTTGTATGCTACGTACCCGTGCCACGAATTCCCTTGAGGTCGAGGTCGAGGGCGACGTCGCCATTGACTGGGTATAAGAAGGAGGTGGGATTACAGGTATCTCATCATCTGTAGGCTCACACATGTCAGGCAATTATACAATTGAATGTTCGGGAGGACGATGTGAGATAGTGGTCTGAGATGCAGTACCGCAACTTCGTACAGGGGTAATACTCTTTATATGCAATTGGTTACCGTATCGACCTGAGTCTACAAGTGCTCTGAATCAATGCTACTGCATGGTGGGTCAATTCTTTATCACAAAGGTCTTCCACCTTTGTACGACAAGGGATGGCAAATAACCACGACAGATTTCCTTTCTTGCTTCCTAACAACGCGAGCCTCGCTTGGGAGATGATGCATAGTGCACAGCGGCGTTCGGATACTGAATGAGTACTCTTTGACAATGATTCTTCAACTCCTCAGACTGATCTATATGGAAACACCATTATAATTCGACAATACATGAACTCATTATTGAGGGAATATCACACTACAAATATACATATATACACAGATGAAAGTACAATTATAACATATATATATGTGTGTCGACGAAGGTTGCATGTAATCAGCACATCGTTCATAACAATCTCTGAGAACGCAGTACGTCCTCATCATCATTACGGGGCTAGTACTAGATCTTTATTCCAGAATTATTTCTCCTCCCATACCCTCCATCTACCACCACCGTCCCCTTTTTCGCATTCGATCCAACATATTTATTTGATTTACCCAGACTGTAAAAAGGATGTTGGTCTTCTCCTTCCCCTGCTTGCATCATTCTACCATCACCCTGAGCAGGAGGTCTGGTGGATCTAGTAGGTTTAGAAGATAACCATAAACTAGTTATCAACCGTCTTTCTCTCTCGTACGTGTCGCTACTCCAATTGGACGAGCATGAATTCTCGATTTCATCGGACCCATTGGTCCGTTGAGTAGACGTAGATACTTTCCTCTCCTGATTGGAAGTAGGTGCATGAACATCATCAGATGTAGTAGGAGGGAACATGTAAGATTGTCCTGGAGTGGTGAGATTCGGACTTGGGATCATAGGAAAGTTTAGGTTCATGAAATCTTTCATCCCATCTTGATCATCTTCGTCTTCATCGACTTTCTTTGATCGTTGTTGTTGTTGTTCTTGTTGTATACTCGATGATTGATGTGTATATCTCGGTGATAATTGACCATATTTCGTTCCTAACCCATTTCCAGCCCTACTATTCGGCGAGACCGGTGAAGTAGGTGAAGTAGACTTCGGCTGTACCATCTGTGGAGGTGCAGAGGGAGTTGTCTTGCGTCGAGGTCTAGGAGGAGGTAACAATCCAGCTGATTTAGGATACCTCAATCCTCCTTCGTCTTCTACATCAGCCAAGGAATAACCGTTGAGTGAAAAGATATTCAACGGAGGTGGTTTGTTATTCCTTATAGGAGAGGTAGAAGTGACGGCAGATGGTCGAATTCCAATATCAAGAGATAATCTCAATTCTTTCTCTCTCTTCACTAATCTTTGAGTAGCTTTCACTTTCGATTGACCATATTCATATGCTGTTGTCCATCCTTCTCCCTCTTCTACTTTATCCTCAGCATCGTTGTCAACCGGATTGATATTGGTAATCTCACTTCCAGCTATAGAGCTCAAACTGCTTTGAGAACCTTCCCTTCTCCTTCTACTTTCTCTACGATCATCTATACCGATCTTACTTCTCTCAGAGGGAGGTATGATATACCCTGCATCCAACATACAATGAGTGGGTGATTCTCCCCTCGCTCTTCCATACCCACTAGCCGAACTACCATCGAAAGAACTCGTCCTATCTCCTCGTCCATCGGTGGTATTCCTGGAAGAGAGATTACGGATGGCCGCGTCATCCAACGCTAAGAATGATAACGCTGTCATACCGTTCTTACGACCTTCAGCACCCTCCACTCTAGATGAGAAAGACAATCGACGAGGTTCCTCCCTTGGCACCAATCGAATGAGGGGTTTCGTAGATCCAGGAGACAGGAGCTGAGAAGATCCCGTGGGACCATTACCGGCAGTGGAAGGTCTCTTGGGTCGAAGGAGTCGAACAGGTAGTTTCGGATGAGCAAGTTGAGCCAATGCGCTTCGCTGAGGGTGAGTATGAGGAGAGCTAGGTAGTGTTGCGAGATCAGGTAAAGTCGGAAGAGGAGGCAGAGGTCGTTGATGGACCGGTATAGTAGGTGAGGACATGCTATATTTGCATATCAGATCATCAGTATTTAGGCCACCATTACAAGATCAGTCCAGTACGCTTTGTTCAACTCACTCTCTGACAGGCGTTGGAGGTCTCTTATCAATGACAACCACTAGATCACCTTCTTCTCTAGTCGTAATGGCAGGCGATGAGTTGGTGGAGAGTACAAGAGGCACTTTGACCCCTTGTTTCTCTTTACTTCCTTTCCTTTGAGCCGGAGTCTGTGGTCTGGTTCGAAGTTGACCAGAAGATGGCATGCGATGTAAAGTTGATGATGCATGTGAATCAAGTCGAGAAGCGGATCGAGGTGGTATAGGCGGTGGTGGTGGTCGATTTACGGATATGACCGATTTCTTATTGTTCTCCTCTATATGCTGATGCTGATGCTGATGCTGATGCTGATCCTGATCGGTAACTTTACTTCCCTCACTCACGATATCTTTATTGTTCTTGATTGTCTGTACATGTACCTGCGATGCATGTGTAGGTAAAGGAGGCAGACTCCCTTCAGGTGGAGGAGGAGGGGGAGGCGGTCTTCTCGATATCGACATTGATCCTCTGACATGCGATTGTGTTTGTGTTTGTGTTTGTGTCTCTGTGTTCTGGTGTTGTTGTTCCGACACTGGTCTACCTAATGCATGACCATGTGATCTAGTCCTTTTTCGATTCTCCCTCCATTCCCTTATCGATGGTGAATCCGATACCTGTGAATATCTCTTGGTATTATCAAAAATATCAGAAGTCATCTGAGTCGAATATGTAGTAGATCGAGAACGGGCTTTGGAAGGTGTGGAATGCCCAGATGTGATTAATGATGGTACACCCTCGCGTTCTGCTTTATTGGTGTTTTGACAACCAGTACCATACCCAAAACCGTCACGTAAAAGATGACCACTTAGATTTTCCAACACGTCCAATGCCTGTAGTTCGACATCCTCTAGATCTTCATCTTCAGGTCCATACCAGTGCGATTGGGTTGTTTGCTCATCGGCTACTAGCGATGATCGTACGGATGAACGTGATTGAGCAGGTAGAGAATGATGCGAGTGTGAATGCGATGAAGTGTTATGAGACTGAGAAGAAGAGGAATGTTCCCTAGGATTGGGAGGTCGAGCAAGATGGGCATTGATCGATAAGGATGTATTCCTTCTACGTGGGAAAGATTGATCATGTACACCTGAGGATTGTTCCGGCTCTCTAGTGATCACCACTTCTGCAGGCTGATTGAATCCGTTCCATTGCCAATTATCTTCTTTCTCGTACTCATTCTCATTGAAAGGATCATGATCTCTGATTGACGGGTTCATCATTGGTAATTTCAAAGTATCTCTCTTATCCTTCCTCATCTTCCCTTTCCCCCGTTTCGATAGCTCTTGATCATCTTCATAAGATTCAAAGACACCTTGGATGCTTGGTAAAGCATTTAGCGAAGAGGTTCCTTTCGAGAATGTAGACGGTGGGGTGGAAGATGAGAACTTCTGAGGAATACCGAAATCGAAATTGTTTGTTGAAGGGAAAAGAGGTGAAGGAGCAGGTGGATTTGAACGTGATTTGTTTCTACTATGTTTACCATTGTCACCGTTTGATTTTGAGCTCGAGCTCAAGCCTCTAGGATCCAAAGCTGATACAATAGAAGGTAAGAACGAGTAATTCTCACTTCTTGGGGAAGTAGGCCTCTTCGAGCGAGATTTGATTAAAGGCATTTTACCACTTATCGATCTGTGTGATCGATGTGATGTAGAGACAGAAATTGAGGTTGGGGGGATAGGTGAGAAGTCGGTGGTAAGAGGGTCATACGATTTTGCTGATCTAGGTGTGGGAGGTAATGCTTCGAGGGTAGGTAAAGAGAGTAGAACAGCCGGTGAAGGTGATGTATGTCTTTTAGTGAGTGAAGGTCGAGCTGCGAATGGATGATAAGATGACATTGAGGTGATATACTATACGAGTGTGGAGTGAGGGTACGTCTAGGGAAGCATGAGGAGCGATACGATCTGAGCTGAATTGACAGGAACGTCCATGCCTGTCTCCTGATACTGTGTGTCGATTGGCAGGTGATCGATCAGCTGGGCAAGAGCAACCGTTTAGTCTTGTTAGAGTTAGTCATTGTAGCTACTGTTGTATTAATGAGTACGAGGAAGACGAAAGGCGAGAGAAGGAGAGGAAGGGGTAAGAAAGGAGAGGGAGGAAAAGGTATACCTGTTCATCTCACATCTTCCCATCTCGCATCTCACTGACATTTGATAGACGATCAGTGCTAAACGTCGGAAAAGGGTCCAAGCTTCCCGTTTCCCGGTTCAACCATCAACCATCAAGACTAGTCTCACACATGTCTAAAACATTATACCAACCCAATCGATCTGTAACAACCAAGAGCAAGTTTCGGACAGATTTGGTTGTCAAGGCACGTAGGTTGCTGAAAGGTACGCTAGTACGAGGACCTGATCTATAAAAAGGCAGGGTGTCCTGATTGGAATGAAAAGGAGAAATGGTACCATTCATTTTGAGGGGGAGGATGATAGTGGGATGGGATGGCTGGTGACAAGGGTATATTTGGGAGGATCCTGGACTATACAGTACATAAGTAGCTTTCGTACTCAGCCCAGATATTATTCCCTAAAGACTTGATTTGTATGAGCAACGTAGTCAACAGTAGTCGGTCAAAACGGGCAGTCCATCAATTTGAAACGAGACTTACACAACCGAGTTTGGGTTGTTGCGGGTGAGGCGGAGGTGGCCGCTCGAGAATGATCGCGTACTCGTACTCGTATGCCAGCCATGACGGAACCAGATTAAATCGAGTTACCCGTCATGTCATGGCGTTGTCCTTGTTGATCCTTTCTGCAAGCTACGAGCAAGTAAAGTACAGTTGGATAACTTACCTTTGAGGGCCTCCCTTGGCTGCCCACAACTTGCAACACGACATCCGACAGTCATCCGAATATAGTCCTGATTTCGTAGGAGTCGACCCATCCAACATGCCTTCTCAAGATGATATCAACCCTGAGGATTTCGAGTTCGACGAAGAGACTCACAATTCGTCGACTTTACTGAACACCATGCCAACTTCCACCAGCACCAGGTCCCAATATCACTTGCCTGCGTCGGAACAGCTGAGAGGCGTAGCCAATCGAATCATATTCAGTAGATACTATATACTGTTTTATGGGACAATGATGGGCTTGAGTTTCGCAACGCTCGTGATTAGTCTGATAGCTACTCGTAAGTTCAACCACCCCACTCGCATTTCAATGCGGTATACCGGTGTAGACTGGATTCGGAGCTGCCAATGCTAACATGGATGGTACGTATGTGGGATAGACGGAAATAAATGTCCACCTGCAGTATGGCATATCTTAGAAGTAGTCATAAACGTTTTAATGGTTTTGGAAGTGGGTACGAGGTGGATAGCATATGGCAAGGTGGGTTTAAATCACTCACATCTTGTATCGCCCAGAACAATGATACTGATGTTTTCTTCTTGTATTATCAGAAATACCCATTAACCCTTCTCAACATCGTTGATATAATATTAGTATTATTCTGTACTGTGACTTTGATATTGGTATTTAAGAATCCATGTGGTGAGGGTACCCGAAGTGAGTTTGTCGTTGGCAGTATAATCGGAATGCTTCTTTCCTACATCTTATCCTCAGCTTCAAATCTCGTCCTTCGAGTTGACCCCGTTCACTGACTGGTTTCGTTTCCTTACAATAATAGGTGAAGAACTCCTCGACACTTTCCTACTAATCATCCGAAACACCGTCCAATTCCTCCGACTAGGTTCTATCCTCCGTCGATCAGGCCACTCATTACTCAATCCACCTAAACCTATCGATCTCAGTCAGGCGGGTCAAGCTTCCCTATCGCTGAATCTGGAATTGGACGATGATGAGGAATCAGCTGCAGAGAGACAATTGGCTGGCGGACGTACCCTCAGATCAACAAATAATGGAGCAAGGTATCAGAGGTTGGAGCAAGATGATGGAAATGACGAGGAACAGCGAGTGGGAACGAATGTTAAGAATAATCAAGGGAGGGAAAATTTAACGCAGGACGATGAAGAATTGTGGGATAGGTTATGATATGATACGTAAAGGTTTTTGCATTGTATATGAAAGAATCATCGTCCGACAAAATTGGAACTTGCATGACCACGGAGTAGAGCAAAGGTTGATCTTGATGAACCTGATATGTGATTTCACTCAGAAGATGAAGCTATGAGCGGATGGTTGGTCATCCCAATCTCATTGTCAAAATGCTTACAATGATGCATGAATATCAACATGTCTTCAACTCGTCACGTCTACATGTCTATATCGCCTTCTCCCTCGGCATCTTCCTCACCTTCCTCATCTTTCTCCTCCTTCTCCACCCCCGTACTACCCTTATATTCCCTATCTTCTCCATTCATAGTCAATCCAATCTGATGCCATGTCGACGTCTCTTCCCTTGTAATCTCCCTGAGTACCATCGTAGCATAAGTCGCACTACCAAGTTCCAATTCAATTTTCAATGCTCTAAACTTGCCCTCTTCACTATCTATATCTTCAGGAGGGGGGTTCTGACCTAATATCTTATCTTCATCAGATTGGACCAAGGAAACATCAGGATCAGTATAAGTTAGATGGTTCCAATTTAACGATATAGGTCTGATGATCATTCGTCTATACGATCCAGGTAATGAGAAATCCCTTTGATCCCTTCTCATCTTATGTATATCCAGACCATCCCTCTTTAACGCTTCGGCATATTTCTCTCCGATCGATCCACCAGGATAATCTACATCCCATCCTGGTAAAGGCATGACCACGTCGAAGATCGTGTGATTTAGTAAATCCTCTTCGGTCAGCTGTTTCACTTCGGGTGAAGAGGTCGTAGCCCATTTACGCAGAGGTCGACCTTTACGGTCTTTTGCGTGTGCCGGGACTGAGTCGGGGTCTAACAATGAACAAAGACAGATTAGTTGATTGATCAATAAGATTATGTGTATTTAAGGGAGTGACAACTCACTCGGTACATCACCTTCTCCCAGGGTATCCTTATCGACAAAAACCAAATCGCCAACCAAAGGTTCAGTGGACGACAACCTGATTCTTTCAGATACGATAATATTCCATATATAACTCTGGTACGCATGAACATACATGACTCTGAGGTTTCGTGGGATCTACGGTAGAGTAGCATAATACGTCAGCCTCTCGGTGTCATCGAACAGTACCTGTGCAATAGCGCCAATAGCCAAACCAACTCACACTGCTCAAAGCCCCCACTTTATCTTCCACCCTATTCTTCGTCCAGAAATCCCAGATACATCTCTCAGCTACACCTCGTCTAGGCATCTGGTCAAAAGCCTTTTTCGGATCTTTATCTTCTAACCAAGCCAATCTAGCCGAAGTACAATCTGGGTGTTCACCTTCTCGTAAGTGTAATATCGAATCTACCGCTTCGGACCATTTCGATTGGAGGATCAATAGACCTGTTAGATGAGTGGGCCAAGACGATGTACCGAATCTTTGCATTCCTACGAATATTTCAAGTCAGCATCAGATTGACCGTCGTACCCTTGACAAATGATAACAGCACAGGGAGAGTGGACTTACCATAGAAGTTGATGAATCCATTATCCCGTACAGATTTCATAGTTTTATCAATCTCTTCCCTATTCTCCTCTTGTACATTTCTACACTTCACAACATCAGTATCCATCATACCATAGGCTACATATCAGAAGACTCATGATAGTACTCTAGACTCACCGAAGTGTAATGACAAACTGATTTCCCTTTAACATCCCCAATTCTAAATACTGCTTACTATACTCCAAATCACCTATCCTCACACCTCTCTCACCTCTCTCTTCGACAGCTTTCTGTTCGTTCCTCCTACCTTGCCTGATCCCGTTGACAGATCTCCACACGTATGTCAAATTCTTGTTGTTCCTCTTGAAACAGACTCTTTGGACTGTAACAGCTCGTTTATCTTTCGTTCCGCACACGGAGAGATCTTTGGGGTGAGCACCTAGCATTCGGGTGATGTGTGATAGAGCATCCATGGTTTCTCGGTTGGTTTTGTGTAGGGTGAAATGGATATAGGGAGGGAGTTTCGGTCGGTCTAAAAGTTTCAATGAGATTATCATTAGCATTGACTCATTAATGAACTATTGGGATTTGGTATAAAGAAGCAGAGGATTACTTGATAGCGATGGTTATGCTGAATTATAATGGAGAATTTCCCCCAAATGTCAAGCGATTCGGTACACTCACCAGGCTGTCGTTGCCACGTCCCGTTCCCACCTCTTCCACCCTGACCTGACGAATACTTGATCACCAACCTTGATCCTTCTTCACCTGGTGTCTCCCTAGTGGAGGAATCGAATGTTGTTCCGAAACATTCCCTTAAGATCTTATGAGCAGCTGTACGGGCATCTTTCGATGTGATTGGCTATAGTCAAATGTTGAATCAGCTCCATCAGTCATGCAAAGGTTACATGGTGCTAGTTATGATTCTAAATATGAACGAGTAACTGACCTGAGATACAACCTCCCTCGTATCCTGAGCTTTCCATCCGCCTTGAGCACCTTTACCATCCCTCCTATCACCTCTAACATCTCTTCCTCTTCCTCTATCTCTACCTTGTCCTCTTCCACCGGTATTCGATGTGGAACTACTGGCATTCGCGACCATCTCCTCTTCATTCATCGTCCCCTCCTCCTTCTCAGCTTTAGGTTTGCGCGATCCCCAACCACCATCAGATTTGGGCGGTAACTCTTTACCTTCCACTAGTAATCCATAAAGTGCGACAATGCTTTCGTCAGAGAGGTGATTTCGTAATTTGACTGTTGTACTGGTAGACCATTGGGGATGTGGAGCGAATTGAAGTGGTTCAGGTAAAGTTGATATATCGACTTCTTCTTCATCTTCTTTCGATGCAGGTTCAGTGGTTGAGCTAGGAGTGGGGGTAGGGGTAGGTTTAGGTTTCTCAGATTCTGGTTCACTAGGTTTGGTTATATCCTTCAAATGCAAGACCGTCCCATCTAGGGATATTTCATTAACTATGAAATCTGTGAATCTAATTTTCGTAAAACACCCAACCGATAGTCAGATCAACAGAATTCAAATGATGTTTCTTACAGCCCAGGTAAAGATTTTACTTACCTCTGTTTGATCACTCCTCTCACACCTTTATTTTCCAACCCCACAAATCCTCTGATCCCACATTCCAATTCACCGGCAAAACCTTTCCTCTCAGTCAAATCGATTTTCTCTCCTATGATATATTCTAGAGAGTCAGGTAAGATAGGTATAACAGGTTTCAAACCCAATCTAGAGATTGGTTCGGGAATAGTTCGGTGAGGTGCATTGAGATGATCTTTGAATCGTACAGAGGTAGTTTGACTTTCTTGTGGAGGAATGATGGGAAGTGGGATAGGAGTCGACGAAGGGGTGGTGATTATTGTGGTAGACCCTGATGCAGGTGCTGAAGCTGAACCTTCTTCAGGTGTAGGTGTAGGTGTAGGTATAGCGATATTCGCAGATTCATTAGTTGATGGCTCTTCCACTCTGGGTCGTTTTGTTGAGGTTTCTTCGACTTCAACATCTTCAGCTGGTCGCTTTGAGGTTACCTCTTGTTCGGACATCTTTACAGAGGTTGGCAGATGGAACCAGTCGATGCGTTCCTACTACTTGAAATAACGATTCGATTTATGTTGATGGGCAAATTTGCATGGTTAGCATAGTAACTGGGATCTTGAAATTTCAGAAAATCCAAAAATCAGACTCGATCGAATTCAACACGTGGTAGACTCATACTACACCAGTCATTGGTATGTCACTCTTAACCTCGGCGACATGAACACCTCTATGCATTAAGCCAAAAGTGCATGAACCAATCGCGAGGTCATATATGCATGAGGGTACTCTACGATAACTATCATCACTTCATTTAAATTCTGATATATCTCAATCATACACATTTGCCAATTCAATGTCACACCTCTCTGATCAATCCTCCTCCATACCTTCTTCCAAAGCAGCTTTAGCCTTCTCTTCAGCCGATTTCAACAAATCCTCAGGGACAGGAGCATGTTTGTCTCCGCTCTCTTGACAGATCCACGTCATCTCCAATTCGAACTCTTTATCTTTGTTATCATCGTGAACGAGGTATATACTACCGATGTCAAACAACACGATCAGTGCATGGCTCTGAGGAGGAATATAGCAACTGATAGAGAGATCATGGTGTAGGTAGGAATGAACTTACATCCTAGCAATTTCATCGACAGCTTCTCTACATGTCAATCCGGATCCAGATCCTGATTGTTCCGCATCCAAATACTTATTTACAATCTTCTCCAATTCAGTCTTGGCTAATGCTTTTCCTTTACCCGATGCGACCGCCCTGTAACCGTAGTATACACCTGAAGGTTCGATACAGAACAACTTAGGTCCGGTCTTGTCTACTCCGCCGATGATTGATGAGAGACCGAAAGGACGGACGGAACCGTAGCATGTGTAGGCTTGGAGGTAGGCTGAGATTCGGTCGGAGAGGATCTGCAAGGGGGTGAACGTAATAGTCGAATTGTATGATCGTCAGTTGTATTGATATATAATAAATTTGTTAAGTGAATGCAATATCGGATGGTACCACCAAGTACAATTCGTAGAAAAGGAAAGCAGAGCAAAGCATATATACTTCTGGATCAGCTTGGTCTTGATATCCCCATACCCGACGATACATCACTCACCTGAACAGATACCGGACTGTTATAATTCTCTCTAAAACTACTAGCTTCCTCTCTACCCCTCCTAGCCAAATGTTTCCCATCTGCCAACAACCCCGCAGAGGCAATACCAATATGTTCGTCTAGCGATGCTATTCTTCGATTCGCACCTTTCACTAATAATTTGGAATGTAAGAGTCGCTCGACACCGAGGACTACACCGTCTGAACATCGAAGACCGATTGCGACTCTGTGTAGGGAAGTATGCGAATCGATTGAGTTGGAGGGAAGGTAGGTGGGTGAGGAGGATACAATCGAGGTGGTTTGATTGTATCCACGATATTGGGGGCATATCCATTCGAAGATACAGGAGAGAAGGCAGCAGTAATCGAACAGTGATCAGCTCAACTCCCTTCAACCAACTAAAAGCACCTACCCAGCAGCCTCGACAGCTTTATTGGCGTATTCGACCTGTTCAAAGATCAGTGTGTCAGCTACCCATCTGCCTAAGGTTCAGACTATAGCTGGCCCATCACCTACCTGGAACAACCTTCCATCAGGAGAATAAGTCGAGACCGAGAGATCATAACCGGTTCCTATCGATGTCATATTAAGGTGGGTTTATGGATTTATGGGTTTTCAGTGGGAAAGAGGTATAAGTCGGTAAGAGTGTCACGGCTCGTCCTGCTGAGACTGTCGCTATGGGGATCACTGGATATCTTGATATATATATGGTAAATCTTTTAGTCGAAGGAATCAAGCATCTTGACGTTTGCTCATGCTCATTGCTCATTGTTCAGTGCTCGTTCACTGTCAACGCTGACGTCCATCGTAGACGCGTGTACCCCTCCACCAAGAGAATTGCCACGTCATGTCATATACAACCCATATCTTATCACCCCTCTTGTGTTTACAATCCGGATACGACACCGAGACGATTGAGTGTGATCTCATACGTTTAACGAGATTGCATCAAGAAATAGAATATCATCTACCGAACACCAAGACCAGAACGATATGCGTGATAGTTGACAAGATGAGGCTGAATGAGAACACTGTGATATTCGGTGACAGGGTCATTCTAGTCCCTTACCGGTCCGTCTAATCCCCACTGACTGGCATAGAGATCCGCACGATACTGACGATGGTATTGTGCTGTACTGATAGTGCTGAACATGTATCGGTGAGCCAGCCCATCTGCCATGATCGATTGGATGGTAGCGATCTGACCTTCCACTGATGGGCTTGAGACAGACATATCACGAATGGATGAAATCGCCTGAATTACTCGAATTAACAGCTTCTGAACCGTTAAGCTACGAGGAGGAACTGGAGATGCAGCGTGAGTCTGCGCCATCCTCACGATACTCTCAATGATTGCATAAACTTGGGCTGAGCTGGCCGGATGTGAATGATAGGGAAATGGCATTTTGATGATGATAGTGAGTTATCCTTCCATTCCACATTCCCAACCATACTGATCACATATATACCGGTTGATTCCACAGAATTAACGTTCATCCTACTGGCACAACCTGAAACATCAACGTCGACATCAAATATACTTGAACCATCAGAGATAAAAAAATGTAAGATGGTGGGAGACGTCAACCTTTTTTTACCTGATGGTAAAACAGGGCAAGGTGAATGTGAGATAATGATAGCGTGTGAGTTCAAGTCCCGCACTACGACAATCTGGAAGTAAGATGCTGAAATATTCAATGGGATGATGAATTAGCAAAAGAAGATAGAAGGAAAGGATATGCGATAGAAGCATTATCATTATTGTAAACCCAATTCCTTTTGTCTCCTTACATTCCTGTCCTACCACAATCGTATCATCTACTAACTTAGTACCCTCTCAATAGCTTGTCATACCTCACTATCACCTTACCGTTCAATCCATCCCACCTCATAGCTCGTATAGGTTCGTCAAACAAACCTTCAATACGTCTGTTCCAAACATTAGGTTTCGGGATCATCAAACATGTGAAAGTCTTTGATGAGGTTGAGCTGAATTTCGGTGTAGAGGATGATAAGGAGATATTATCTGATTTAGGCTTGGAGGTGGGTATAAATAAGAAGGTAGATTGGATAAATAAAAGCTTGGAAGGAAGGCTTGGAAAGTACGACTAAAAGTAGTTCATATGAGTTAATCTGAGTATCGCCCACCTGTAGCTGTACGCGGCGCGTAAACGTTCTAAGATGACTTTTGACGACCCCAAATCGAGGCTCGATCATAACCATGCATACAATTCTACAGTGCTCGTGCTCATTGCCCCTCTTCCTCTTTTACCAATCCCAAAGACACTATGACTCCCGTAGCTGCTTTCTCAGCTGCCTTTCTAGCGTCGGACGATTGGGAAATTTGGGTCTGGACGAAATGCGATTTGATCTCTTTGGCTCGGGCGATCTGTAGTGTTAATCCGGGGAGAGATAGAGTTGAATTGTGGGATGAACGTGATTTTAGGTTGAGAGCAATTGAAACATCATGTATATTAGCTGATATACTTTCTTTCTTCATCATTGAGATCTCCATGAGACATGCTTGACGTCCGTCAATATGTTAAGAAAGTACCTCGTCCATCTAGATTCTCCGGATAGAAAGCGATCGCATGACATCAGGATATGCGCACTCACCTCTTTGGTGTGATGCAAACATTCCATATAATCATCTTTCTGAGCTACACAATCTACTGGTTTCTCGGCGCTAGCGTAGCACTACGAATGCAGCATAGATGTATTGGGCAGTGATTGGCACGAGAGGAAGATAAGATTAGGTTGAGTTGGATTGAGTCAGATAGTATTGTGTCAACAACAAACGAGGGAGATGTGATCGTTGGACAAGGAGGAAAATGACAATTCCGTAATGAGGTTGAGTTAGCAACGATTACCTCGCGGCCTTAGATCTCCAGACTTAAATGCAATTTCACTCACCTTGGAGAATTCTTGCCAGAGAGGGAAACACCTCGTTCGACCTATCCATTGCAAACTCTCCATAATCAGCTTCACAATTCACGATCCTTTTCAAGACATCGTCTTCCTTCTTTTCCAGTTCCGACTAGACTCTGTCTTCATTCGGAACATCCAGTCTTCCAATAATCCCTACAGATCCTCATGGGCTTCGTTTAAATCTGGACCAGAATATAAATGAAGACGAGAGTCCAAGGCATCAGATTCCCTCATGCAATGCCCTCCATCCTTCGTATCAGTCTTGCGGCCCAGCCTCCAGAATCATTCCTAATCCCTTCCTGGTAGTTCACTGACGACCAAGACTTGCTTCTTTTTCGATACCAAACCTTCACACTGATATCCATCCAACGCTATTTAACAATCTCAAACGTCCCCAGATACGTACCACCTGTATAACCGAAGCCAGACTATGATAACGCATCACATCAGCATTAATCTTCTCAAATTATCATTAGGCAGAGTGGTACTCACAGCCATCTTATCTACCTTTTGATCCTATGTTATCTTATGTTATGTTATGTTGTGTTGAATGTATTGATTGAAGCCAATGTACCGTTAAATGCAAAGAACATTGATTCGCTTGTCTCTGTCTCTTCGTTGTGTTGAATTGGGTGAACGGGTGAACGGGATCAAATGAGAACAGGATACTGGAGCCCATTGATACTGGGAGGATATCAATTCCACGTCATTCTCATGGCACCCTGACTTGGACCGTTGTACGCAGAAGTCAACGTCCATAGTGGTGCATACATACATATCCAAACGATATCAAGAAAACATACCATATAACCTACAATATACATAGAATATCCATGTTATGCCATGCCATATCAAACGATCACGATACACTGGAGTGGTTCAGCATTTATCCAATTGATCATACCAAAAGGGTGAGAGTGCCAATTAGAAGAGATACGATTACTATTGTGGTTAGAACATCAGTCGTAGTCAGTACACACGTCATATCGCTTCTGAAGGAGGACTTGAGGAAAGATGCATTGTCATGGATTCAAATGAAAAAGAAAGAGATTGTCCTGGTGTGTCCGCTTGTACATAAAGAAATGAATGGGTTATGTGAGCTTGAATGGAGTCTATATTATAGTACAATTACTGTATAATGCCGGATGATCCTTGATCAAGTAACAGACCGACGCTTACCAGCTGTACCTGCCATTCTCTTTCTTGATCTCTTACATGCTCCACTGGACGCATTCCCATTACCGCTGTCAACTGGGCTGGCAGAAGCAGAAGAGGAAGCAGAAGCCGATGCGGAAGAAGTAGACGCGGCAGTATCAGGAGATGAGATTGTTGCTGAGCCAGAAGCAGTACCTGAAGTGTTAGTCACTTGAGGTTGAGTGTCGGAACTGGTACTTGAGGGAGGTTCGACGATGTCTGTAACTTCTCCGCCATCAACGGAAGTAGAGGAAGAGGTAGGTTCAGCAGCGAGATTGTTACCTGGTGCAGGTGAGGTTGTCGCAGTGGCTCCGCAGAATCCTCCTTCGGCGGCGATTCGAGATGATACCCAGACCTAAATGCATCAACTCATATGTCAGTCGACCTATGCTACAAAAACTTGTTAGGTGCGACTTACGAAAGGTTGACCAGTTGACCAGGTAACGGATAAAGCACCATTCCCATCTGTCTTGGCTTTGTCACATGAGAGCAAACTGGATTGAACCATTAGCGAATGGGAAACTTCAAACAGCCCAACTGATATACTCACTCGACCACATCAGCATTGTTACCAAACTTGGTACCACCAATCGACCAAGTACCCGAACCTCCTGATCCTCGCTGAGTGAAAAGATTAGTCAGTCATCTAGACCTGGTTAAGAATGGGTAGCTCACTCACGTTGGTCAAGACAATCAGAGCATCCTCCCTTTGCAGCGCAATATCATTATCCTGAATCTTAAGTACTGTACCAACGGAATTTAGGAATTCGCCTTTTGTACTGAGGAATTTCCTGATCTTGTTCAACGTAGTGATATTCTTGTATGTGTCACCGTTTGTAGCGTAATTGTTGTAGTTCCAAAGTGCTTCTCGGTTATTTGGATCATATGGACCATCGGCAATATCTTGTTCCAACCCATAGTATACAGTGGGTATACCACCGTACATGAATGATCCGACTATAGCGTTGTAAACCAATGATCTGTCACCGGTTCGTGAGTTGAATCGAGGTAAATCTTGATTATCGAGGAAGGAGCCGATAACGGTAGGATCAGAGTATGAAGTGGCAGCTGCGTTGATGTAGTGTTGAAGAGTTCCCATGGTTTTACCACCACCGAAGACTGCCGCGGCACCATATAGCATACCTAGGAATTATATTCGGTGTCAATCGGAAGCCCTCCAGCACAGAATTAGCAAGACACTTACCGAAACCGAATACGGAGTCGATACCATCGGTTCCTTGGTAAGTGGCGGCGTATCTGATGATAGTCCGTCATTAGTAACGGTTAAAGCTATAATTATAGCTATGGTGATTGCCATTACTCACTCAGTACTATCACCAGCTACTTCACCAATACAAAAAATACCCGCCGAAGTACAGAAATCATGTTGGAACTCTTTGCTCAAATGTTTCGAGGCGTCGATTCTGAATCCATCTATACCATATTCTTTCACATATCCTCCAACCCATGATTTCAACTTGTCAGCTACAGCTGGAGTCTCGGTTGCTAAATCCAATAGAGCAACATCATTATCGTCTCCTCCAGTGACAAGCCAACACTTCTGCTCTGAATCGTGATCTCCCCATTTGATACTACATCTTTCGTGGTAATTTGCTGGATCTTTGAAAAGCATCTTGCCGTCGTTGACCGTAGAGAGGGTCTGAGCGTCAATATGGTAGTTTGTAGCTGCCAAAGCGTTGATGGCGATATCGACCATCAGGTACATTCCCTTAGAATGAAGAGCGGAAGATAATGCCTTGAGATCATCGGCGGTACCGAAATGAGGATTGAGCTGGGTGGGATCAACGGTCCAGTATCCCTGTGGAAAAGAGGAAAGAAAACAAACAGATCAGCCATTGTTCGGCAAGGTGAAAATGAGAGAAAGCCGGACTGCATGATGGTGATGAGTGATACGTGATGTGTGATGTACGATTAATGACGATCAAAGTGTCTCAACAATGAGGACCACAACCAATCGTTTTTATACGTTATGTTTTGCTCTAGACGTTGACATTATAATAGGTCGTTTCATTGATGGTGATGCAGTACACTCACATGGTAATTTTCCCCATACTTTGTATAACCCTCGATACCCAAAGCAGTAGGTGAGATCCACACAGCGTCAAATCCCATTCCCTGGATATAATCGAGTTTATCAATCGTAGAACGCCATGTACCACCACAGTATGATCTTGATCCTAGATCACATTGTCCACCACCAGCGAAACGATCGGTGATCAATCTGGAAAGGGACAAAACCAACCAAAGTCAGCACAAATCATGCAGCAGCTTGGAAGGTAGTTCGAATGAGAGGTGGACTTACTGATAGATTGATCTGGATCTCCAATCATCTTTGTTGGCAGCTTGTACGGTGATAGTACTTGCAAGTAAAGGTAAGAGAGTGAGCAACTTGGTCAGAGGTGCCATCGTTTAATAGTTAAGAATATAGAATCAAGTATTTGTGTATGTAACGATTGTGGGATGTGGATTGAGAGAGTGAAAATGAGTCAGTATGTATTTAAAGGGGTTATGGACGATGAATGAAAGTGAGTCCAAGTGCTATGAGAGTGATAATGAGATTAAAAGGGGATGCAGATCGGTCCAGGAGGGAGAAGATGAAATGGAAGAGGGGAATGACATGTCTGATCGTTAATCAATGCTGTGCTACTCTTTATGTATGTATGATCTTGTATACATCACCGAATTAGCACTGTAGGCTGTCTTGTTTAGTTGATCCAACGGTTGATCGTTTCGTTTAGGATGTTCACTGTGAAAGGAGGGTGTTGTTGTATTTTAGTATGACACACGGACGAATTAGTCTTCCATCTTCCTTTGTTCTCCCCAACCCAAGCCAATGGCTGAAATACCAAGGATCACCAAGAAGGCGTTGCGTGAGAGACACCATACCATACCATACGACCACACATGAAACGCAGGAGGGGAATGTCGTCCTTCGTTGTTTCCATTTGATCGTCGTTGGGCAAGTTTTTCGCTCATTGCATGTTGCTTATTGTACCCTGAAACAGTGTGTAGAGTGATCACTTTTGTGTGGGTTTTCAAAGACCGCCAGTGAATCCTTTCGAGGTCAGTTCGCCTGAAGGCAGTACCATCTACTCACCTGAGGCTGTAGTGGCTGTACTGTGGATGACATCCCAACGCATGCCATAACGATGCATCAAGGATCACGACTCATGTGACTGTCGCGCACTGCTCAAGTTGAGGTTGAATTGGTGCTATCTCATATATTCAGATTCCGTCGGAAGTAAAGCAGAACAACAACAAAAACAAAATTCATGCTGAGCTCTGAGCTTCATTCTCGATGTGATCGTCATTCATCATAGCAGCAGTACTTTTGCACTTGTTTAAACCTCGTATCCAGTACTATAGCTCGTATGCTTGGCCTCTTCTCAAACACTCGCTCGAGTACAGGTCACCCGATATGACCTTCCCATCTTCCGTCGAGCATCTTCCCTTGCCTCGATCCAAACAACGTAGTCGTTTATCAAGGAGGAATGACGACTATGATGAAGAAGAAGACCGCAGGTCGACACCAAGAGAGACTGAAGTAAGAACAGAAGTAGGAGTCGGTGGCACAATTTTGGATTTTGGAAGACACGGAGGCGTGGGGCTGGAAAGGAGTAAGAAAGGTTGGGAGTGGGTCTGGGCAAGTGAAGAGAGGAAAGGTCAGTCTACTGTTTCATCCCGAATATGCTCATCTCTTAGCTGATGGCCACTTCAGACTTGAGATACGTGAATGGAGAGAAAGCGATTTGTTTGCTCCCTCCTACGAGAACGGTGGAAGGGGCGGTGAATTTGTCGGGGAAAGATATGATTGATTCGTCTGTAAGTCATTCGTCGGTATACCTGAAATGCTATGATCTGTCTTCGTCTACATCTACAGATGCATTTCAGTAAATTCACGGCTAACAGAGGTTTAGACAAAATACATCGAATCTCTCTGTTCACCATACGAGCGCTACGGTTTACGAGAAGCTCTCGCATCCATCTTAGACGAGGATACAACCAATCAAGCCGGACCGTCAAACACATCAAAACAGCGTGGATTCGGTATACCAGAGAGGGACGTATATGAGGGACCCAGAATAGCATTGATCGATAATCCCAGAGCTAGAATAGCGAAAACTTTATTGGCTTTCCCGGTTGATGAAGTGGGACATTGTCTAAGTAAGCTATCGTTTGCCCATAGATCATATGGCATACCTGGAAGCTGACAGCCCATTGAAATTGATTCTTAGACATCAGTCCGTTCTTACCTGCGAACAGTACCAAAGTCGACCAGAGGAGTAGACTCCATTTTCTACCTACCCATAAAACCGTTGAGAGGTTTCCTACCCCTATCTTACAAATCGTTTCTTCGCCTGTGGTTTCAAGCTCAAGGATTGATCGTAAGTTACTCAATGGATCCCCTTTCAAACGAATGACTGATGTCTTATCACGATCAAAGGCGAAGCCACAGCCCTACTCGTCCGACTGCAGTCCACCACACACCTCTTGAACCTCATACCCGATCACACGTACGTGCCACCGAGCTCGGAAGCACCCGTGATATGTCAGCGGACAGCATCATTAAGCTACGAAGATACCGAAGGGAGAAGGCATGTTGACACAGCGTTAGATCCCATGATATGGTCGAGGATATTGGTCGTAGATGATTCTGGCGGAGTATGGTTATGGTGGGAAGAGAAAGATAATAAGAATGGCAGGATTGAGAAGGCTTGGAATCTGTACGTTCAAGCACATCAACGGCAGCTATATCGCGGAGTCATCTATTGTGCAGAGGGACCATGCTGATTTTCATCTATGTTATAGACGCAAGATAAGGGATAAAGTCATGGATGAAAAGAATCAGTTCTTCAGGATTGCGTTTGGTACCAAGTCCGATACTGCCTTGGTTATATCGGCAAGGGATTGTGTAGTAATTGATCTGAATGTGAGATACTCTCTTAAGCCCTTACAATAGATGTAGTTTGCCAACAACAGATAACTAGGATCCCGACCACCCCTCTACGACCCTCCTCACATTGCAAGGCAAAGATCGTCAGTTTACATCCCTCGACAAAGCAGCTTCAGAGCGTGAGTCTCAGCATACTGTGATTGCAACGAATCACGAGATCATGTGGGTCGACGAGAGTAAACCTGGTACACCGATCATATCCTGGAAACATGATTTTGGACATTCGACAGATTTGGAAGTAGGCGTGATACCTGGATTGAGTAACAGAGGTGAGTGAGCTATTCGTACACGCCCTCGGCCGCTCACCAAGCTCATGTCTAGAACTATCCAACACTTTAGACCTATGTACCATACTGTACTCTACCGCACAGCGGTTCCTCTTAGCATTTCCAAACGCAAAGTCCACACATCCTCGATCGCTTTCCCATCCTTACCCTTTGAACATCCCTATCGACGGCCTGGGGTCTATACAACCTTTTACTCCTGCTTCCTTCCGTCATTCCAGATGTTTGATCGGTATCACCCCGGATGGAGCGATCTATTCGGTTCCACTCTTGTCTGCGAATGGTAGATCAAGGCCTGCCAGAAGTGATTTGAAGAAACCGGTAACGGAGATCAAGTCTATCTGGGACGAACATGTACACTCTCTGAAAGATAAGGTCGATGGATATCAGAAAAGGGAAGATGCGGAGAGGATCAAAAGTGGTAAAGAATTGGATCTCCGTTGGGCTTGGCTTGGTGAGTGATGTACACCATACAATGAAAATGGAATTGACTAAGTGAAACTTCTGGTGCAGAGATCAATCAATCGTCGGGAATGGTAGATCATAAAGTATATTTCCATCCCGTTGAGTTCGAACAGTATTTGAGAGAATTAGATGCACCTTTGGAACATTTTATGACAGCGTGAGTATGGTGAAAATTTTCCAGCAACCTCTCCCGACCTTGCATTATTAATCACAACGTATATCTATATATAGTGGCGATCTAGCTCGAGATTCTATTTACCCCGAACCGATGGAACTCCAATCCCATCTACTTAACCCTCTGCCGATACATCCTCAAGGATCAAAGATCACTATCGACTCGTTAACTCAAATGAACTTGTCCAAAAATCTTCCGGTGATTTCGAGATTCAGTAGCGATTTGCCTATACTCGATAACTGCCGACCCCAATTCAGAACGATAGCCAATGAAGATATTTCAACGGACTCGTACATATCTCCCTCGAATACGTATGAGATACTACGAGAATCATTTCCTTTGTCCAAGAAGAATGATATTGCTCAGTTGGCTTTGGACCTATCTCTGTCGACTACCATCTTATCCTCTGAACCAATTGTGATGCCTTCAGATAACGCTCATCACAACACGCAAATGACGGAACCCGATGATCTGTTTACTAGAGCAGCGGGGTTGAGTTTAAGTGAGAAGGAACCGCCTAAAATCACTTATCATCATCTGATACCTCAACTGAATTATATTGATGATGATGAAATTGGTATGGTGATAGGTAAGGAGAAAGGAAACGAAGATGAATTGCAGGATTTGACTGCCAGGGGATTCTTGAATGATTGGAAATTGTCCTCGAACCCTTTGGAATATACTTGGAAATCATGGAGAAGGGATGATGAAATTGATCATCATACGATCAGTCATAGAGAGCCCATTGGATCACATACACAAGCGCAGACACAGGCACAGACACAGACACAGGTGAAAATGTCTTTATCGCAAACACAAAACGAAAGGATGATCAAACCGTTACCTTCACAATCCCAGTCCCAATTTAGGTATTCTCAACCTACTCTTTCAACTTTCGCACGACCGCAACAACACTCACAATTTTCATATCGTACTCCACCTTCTTTATCTACCATCGAACCCCAATCTCTTTCCCAACCAAATAGATCTAGGGGGTTGGCACCCACCTTCAGTTTACCTAACCTAAGGCATTATCCACCGGATTTAGGTTTATCAAGATCATCACCTCCTCTACAACCTCACGGACCAGGATCCAGTCAATCGCTGACGGAAGAGGTGCAATGGGCTGCTACTCAGGTTGAGAGAGGACCGTTCG
This sequence comes from Kwoniella mangroviensis CBS 8507, assembly GCF_000507465.2. NCBI lineage: Eukaryota > Fungi > Basidiomycota > Tremellomycetes > Tremellales > Cryptococcaceae > Kwoniella > Kwoniella mangrovensis. Next base: position 1,816,523 of record NW_027062534.1, on the reverse strand, counting down.
GTGGGAGGGGGGATAAAGAGAAGAAGAAGAAGAAGAAAGAGAAAAAGAGAATTGGAGGGTTTTGAATTGTCGAATTGTCAATGTTCGCATTTGAAATTCAGATATGCAATAATGTGCTTTCACTCGTGAAGCATTGAAATCCCTGTTACTTTCAGAGATGGGTGATTGATTCGTTATAGACTGTAGGCTTCCTGAACATAAATATATTCCCAAAATCGCAGAAGGCCTTTCCGCGTGGTTCGAAAAGTGTGAAGCCACGATACGATATCTATGCATTAATCGTAAGACCGCCTATGAAGGTACACTACAATACAACAACAGTAGACTGGTGTAGATGGGTTTGAACGGATTGATTCTATATGTTATTCCTTCTTGACCCTCTTCCTACCTACTTTCACCTCACCCTGTGCACTTCTCCTTTTCTCACCCACCTTTCTCCCCTCTTCGGCAACTTCGGAAACAAGCTGCCCTTGCTCTTGCGCTTCCACTTTCGCCTTCGCGGTAGTTCTAGCTTTAGCGCGTGAAGCAGCTGTGGAAAGAGGTTTATCGTGCGCTACGCCTCCTTCGCTAGGCTTGAGGATCCTCGTCTTACGTGGTGTTTTAGGTTTCGTTGTAGAAGTGAATGAAGCAGCCGATCGTTTAGGTATAGGTGGAATTTTCATTTGGCCTGAGGTAATTTTCGATTGGGCAAGTCTGCTTGAAGTAGTAGTGGTATTGACAGTCGCAGTGGAGATCGATTTTGAACGAGGTATTCGAGGTACTGATGGTTTAGCCAAATTGACAGTGGCTGTATCAGGCTGAGTAGCTTTTGCTGAGCTAAACGAGGAAGCTTTCCCCCTCCCTTTCCCTTTCTCATCACTAGGTTTGGTAGTGACTGCAACTACCATCTCCATTTCATCAATGTCGATTTCGTCCTCATCAGGGATGATCAATGTAGGTATAGCTTTACCTTTTTCTTTCTTACTGCTCGACACCATATTATCAGGATTGACTACTCCCTCTGAACCATTTAGCACGTTTTTCGCTCGAGATCCACCAGGTTTCTTCCTTTCTCGCTCGATTTCTCCTATGGTATCAACGTCGGTCAAATTCATCTCCTTCTCATTTCGCACTCTAGACCTTCTAGGTGATCTCCTGATTTCCCTCACCTCGTCAACCTCGAGAAGATTGTTCTGTGTCTTTGCTCTGATGGCTTTGAGAGGAGTTCTTGGTCCGTCACTTGCTATATCCACGTACTCAGGTGAAGAAGGTGTTGGAGGAGGTAAAATTTTAGGTGTGGCGGGAGGGTCGAGGAAGGATATCGATCTTCTAGGTGTAATCGGTCGAGGAGAGGGATGACGAAGTAAAATGGATCCTGGAATCTGAGGTGGAGGGGAGAGGAAGGAAGCTCGAATGTGATCTTCGTCTACTGTCGGTGTGTCTCTATCCTGATGTGTTTCCTCCACAGATTCAGATGAGTCATGAATGAGCGAATGGGATCTGATGAGGTTGGTAATGATATTGAATGAAGATTTCAAGGATGTTTTGAAGAGTTTAAGCGTCGAAATGATGAGTGAGAACGGGATCTGAAGAATATAGTGAAACAGAAGGATACCAATTGACTGGATGAGAAGTACTGAGAGGTCCACAGGCGTTTCGTATGGTCGAACAGCGGGAGTGAGGATGTGATAGAAGATATGAGAAGATACCTAGATATGTGAATCAGCTGATGTCCATACACGTACGTGTTCGATGTGGCCTGAGTAGCTGTACTGATGATTGTGAGGAGAGAAATTGCTCACTGATAGCCTCATGAATAAGAATGCAACGCATATAACAGCTTTGACGGGCGCATAGAACGGTATCCAACCTAACAAGGTCGATATAGCAGGTCCTAAAGTCTGAGCGACAACCTGTTTGCGACGTGATCATCAGCTATAACTCCCTCCTGATCGGCAAATGCACAGCAGATAGCTGACTTACGTATATAGTCCAGCAGATCAGACTCTCCCTCATTGCTTTCTTCCTCGTATTGATACCTATCCTCCGTCCATTAGGCCGTGTGTGCCGCAGCGCTCGCAAGGTATCTAGAACATTCAGAGCGAGCCTAGAAGTCGAGACGTCAGCTGAGTAGGTTAAATATGACCAGTTTGGGGAAGCTCACCATATCGTCTGAATGGTTGATCCCTTCGATGATAGGTAGTACCAGATTATCCCTACGGCCATGAGAGGGAGGAGGGATGAAGTGGAGGTTGACATGATGACTTCTGAGGTGAGTAATTGCCCCCTTATATTGGTCGCTGCGTTACCATCGAAATTGTGATTCCAAATAGTGACGGGATCGGATGATTCGCAGAATGTAGTACCAGGATGAGGTATGATCAGGCAAGGATGGAATATAGAGACACGGAATAAATGGGAAGATGTCAAAAGATGAATGTTTTGGCTTCTGCTACCAGAAAACACACGCGCATCAACAACAACACACCTGCTTCCACGTGGCACGTTATTATCTGGTCAGGTATTTCTGGTAATTTCTCCCATCTCACTGCTTGTTGCTGTCACCAAATACCCAACCCAACCAAACCCAGACGATGCATCTCACTTTGTATTCCCCTTCTCTTCTTCCCTCTTTCTCTCCTTCTTCCAGCATCTTACTATACACACTCTTTCGTTCTACTTCGCTTCATTTCGTTTCATCTTCTCACATATCCTCTTTTGTATCATTATACCCCATTCATGCTCATACAATGGCTGTAGACTATAGTCAGTTCAAGGGGTAAGCTGACACTTATGGACCACAGCATAGACGTACAGCTGACTGGTGATTTCTTTTCGTTCTAGAAAACCCTTCCAAGTCATCTCCAAATTGGGAGTTCGATATACAGGTATATTCGATCATATCAATCAGGATGATCAGACCATCTGCCTAGCACAAGGTAAGCTAAACACATCAGACCAGCGGTTGCTAAAGCTTACGTGTAATGTCAGTGTATAACCACGGCACTGAGGACAGACCCACGCCCAGGAAATTACCCGGATCCAATAAATCCCTAGGATGGGTCAGATTCCAGTGAGCTTCCAACTGCATCCTGACCGGATAGCTTAGCTGACATTCTCTTCTACAGCACCGAGTCCATCGAATCTCTAGCTTTGGTAGAGAATTATATACCACCTGGTGAAGAGGCTCCCGTCGATCCGATTCTTGCGTCTGTTGTAAGTATGAACTCATCTCTTTCTGAATACATATCGTCAAAGCACATTCTTATCCCTATAAACCCCTCATTCATACAATTCTATCGCCCCATCCCCCGCCCCTTCTCATGATGAAGCATTTTTCGGATGTAAAGTGTCCTACGGGACCGATGTCCGAGAGCGCAAAAAAGTGTGGACACCTCCGTTGCCTTCCTTCTGATCTCTACTTTTTTCGAAATTCTCTCATACGATAATAACAAAGAAACGGGATCGACGCTGATACGATGATTGTATCAATCATGGTAGAGCCAAAATGCCCCATCAGCTGCTCAAGCGTCATCCCAACCTTCCCAACCACCTTCCGGTCCCGCAGCAGCATCTTCCTCTCAACCTCGTAAACAATCGTTCGACTTGCCTCCCAAACCTACCGGTGCAGCCATATCCGCCGCAACCGCTTTAGACAGAGTTCAAAGGTCTCTTTCAGACTTACACGTCAACGAAGATTCCGGTAGACCACGAAGAGGACCCAGAGCTCAACCTATCGAGGTCCCTGACACGGAATTCGACTTCGCAGCGAACAACGAGAAGTTCGAGAAAGAGAAAGGTAAAGAAGCTGAAACCAACGGGCATGTTGAATCTTCTTCGAACGAGATTGGTGAACCTGAATCTCAACCTCATCCTTCCGCTTTAGCATCTTCCCCTCAGAAAGAGGATCAATCCAAAGCTCAGCCCCAACCTGTCAAATACAACAAATCGAGCTTCTTCGATAATTTATCTACCGAGACTGCGAGAGTATCAAGGGCGGATGAGCGACATAGGAACTTTGACACATTTGGTGAGGCTGGTGGACCAAATTATAACCAAGGTGGTCCTGGTGGGTTCAGAGGTAGAGGTGGATTTAATCGAGGTGGTCAACAGGGTTATAGCAACCGAGGTGGACGAGGTGGATATAACAGAGGTGGTAGAGGTGGGTATGGTGGTGGTCAAGGTCAGCAAGGACAGGGTCAGGGACAGGGATATCAGCAAGGTGGACAGAGACAGTACTATAACAATAGACAAAATCAGAATGAACTAGCGTAAGACGTAAGAAGTGAAAATAAGTATAAAATGATGTTGTATATAGAGTAGAAAATTTATTCAATATAAAGATGTATCATCATTACCATCAGTCCAATCGTAGCCCCAAGGGCTGTTTGCTGATTGTCATCGAACCAAAATAGAAACCTTCTCAGTACATCTACCATGTTATCTATCTTCTATAATCTAATTAATGGGAAATCTTTTACCCAAATACCCTCGCGCAAACACCATCCACGATAACCTGTATTCCTTTACCAATCCAAGGATGCATCCCATAAACCCATTTCCACCCTAAAGCAAGTAGTGTCCCATACAATGCACCACCCAGTACTTGTTGCCAGTTATGATAACCCAATTGTTTTCTGGACCATAATCCCAACACCCAATATCCACTTACTCCTATACCTGCTAGCCAACTAAGGGGGAAGGAGAGGTATTGGACATATGGGATGAGGTAGATGAAGTAGAATGTTAGAGCTGTCGAGTGCGTTGAGGGCATCCCATAGGTACGTTTGGGACGGATCTTGGATGGGGATGAAGATGGGTCGGGAGGAGGGGGACGAGGATTTCGAATTAGGTTTTTAAGTAGTTTGGCTATGTTATATTCAGAGTAGGTTAATGAACGACAGTTAGTTAGATGTGTGTTTTGTGTGAGATGATTTTATGCGGCTCGTAGTAGAAGATACGATATGAAAGGGAAATGTCATTGTATACTCACCTGATAAAGAAGAGTTCAAAGCTCCGACGGCGAACCACACCACATGAGCATCTCTAGTATATAAAATCGCCAAAGCAGTAGATAGCGTGACTGTTATATGTGTCTACGATCGCACAAACAGAGTTATCAGCCTGAATCACGCATATGGATGGGTAAAACAGATGAACCGTAGATCTACTGACCTCATCTAAGATGTATAGTAGAGTAGATGGATAATCACTCGGTTTGTGGGGTTTCAAGAAACCCATTTCGTACTCGTACTTTCCTGTTCACTTGAGCAGTCAGTCGTCAGAATGATCTTGGTCTTGGTCTTCAGATCGTGGTCGAAGTGTCTGCGTCTATCGACAGTGTGAAAGTAGTAGGTATACTGTATGGTTTGGTGTTTGCGGTTTTGGGTGATAGAGTAAAATAAGAATGTATAGTGGAAGAAGGTATTTCCAAACCATCATCATCATCCTCATCATCGTTCTCGGTTGTTGGTTGTTTCAGGCACGGGTCATAACGGAACATCTCGAATTCGAAACATTTCTGATTTCTGACTTTTGATTTTTCGATTTCTTGTATACAATTGCCACCTAATCGTATAGATCCCAAGTATTTGATCAGACGAACAAACCAAGAGAATAGACCCACCGCAGATCGCATAGTAATATCATCTGCGAGCATTCATCACTTACAATTATCGCCCGACGAAACACCTCCCTTCGACTTGCAGGAAGAAACGATCCACCAACAGTAGCAACAATTGAGTGCACCATCGTATCGTGAAAGCGATCACAACCAGTGCAAGCCGAAGATACTCATATAAGACAGAAGTGGCTATAGGAAAGGAAAGAGCACCATGTCACCACCCGCTGCATGTCAAGAAGCTAGAGAAGAGCTTGTAGCCTGTTTACTAAGGACGGATTGGTAAGTCTCGAAATTCAATTCCTTCGTGGAGACCCAACTCGCTTTTAATGCTATATATCCTTGTATAGCTGACCATTCCCAACCTCATTTAGCGTGTTGAAATCCGGTAAAACACCAACAGAATGTTTGCATCACCCTTCAGAACTTCCTTTACAGTGTCAACATCTCATAGCTAGATTCGCAGATTGTAAAAAGGGTATGGTGAGTGGAAAATAAAATTCATATCTGCTTCCTCTTCCACTAGATCATATCATTGCAATCTTTTGAAGCTCAGGGCTGGATTGTTCTCCACCCACGAGACTGACCATTACTTGTATCTCATACAGCTAGATATGAGAAGACGTTTCCGAGGTAATCACTTATCTGAATCTGCCAAAGCTGCTGCAAGAGGTGAAATATTGAATCAGGGGACTGTCGATATCATACCAGATAGGAACCCAGATCAGGATACAAGGCGATGATAATAATAGGAATGTATGTATACCTTTGGATCTCAAATTGCTCTTGTACAGTATATACCCATATTGGTGCTCGCTTGATTCGCCAGGGCCAACTGATTAAATCAGATAACCGCTATTCACATCAAAGAATTACCAGAGTTGAGAAAAGCTTTGAACAAGACACCATATACATGTAAACGTGAATCATCCCATACCTATTCTATTTTACATATATCCAACTTCATGTTCATCATCATCATCATTATAACTGAATGTTCAACACCCTACGAAACCAAAAGCCAAATCCAAATCCAGAGTGAGAGCAAAATAATGATCCCAAGTCACGACTCATTTCCTACTTCTCGTGGTCCTAGTAGTCCCCACGACCGGAGGAGAGACTCCACCTTGACCAACAATTCTTTTCTTACTTCCAGCCCCAGCCGAAGATTTCTCTTCTTGACCATCATCATTCTCTTTATTACCTACTATCGAAGAACTAGTATTCGTGGTAGTAGTAGCCTTTCGTCTCGAAGGCGCAGATCTCTTCTCTTCTACTTTACTCGCTGAAGCTTTCTTAGCAGCAGCAGCAGAAGTAGGTAACTTACTCCTTGTCGAAGCAGGAGTCGATTTCTTCTCTCCTTCAATTGGTTGTTCAGGTAATTGAGTCAAAGGTTTCTTACCTCTCGAAGATCTTGAAGTTGCAGTAGCGGACGCCTCCTCTGCCTCCGCTGTAGCTTGTCTGGTAGTTCTAGCTGAGGTCGATTTACGCCTCGTGGATTTACTGGTCTCTTCCGCCTGGGCTTGTGCTTGATCTTCAGGTTCAGCAGTTGATCTCGCTCGGAGTGATCTCGATCTGCTAGCCGCTGTAGTCCTGGAAGGAGCAGAAGACGGCTCCGAGTCCATGGACGTGGTTCTCTTCGTTCTGGTCGATCGAGATTTGGGTTCTTCAGTTACTTTGCTGTCAACAGCAGGCTCCGCTTTTCGGCTTCTGGATGATTTAGATTCGGTTTCAGCCGTCGAGTGCGCACTAAATGCCGCCTTTCGAGCAGGTACTCTGGTGGTGGGTTTGGCTGTGGTAGTCGTTGAAGGAGCAGGAGCTCGACGAGATCGAGAGGCTGCAGAAGTTGACGTAGAGGTAGCTGGTCGAGGAAGTTTTGAAGAAGCTGAACTTGTACAAGCCCCGACTTGCTTTGTCGTGACATTATTCACATGCCCTTCCACATCGACCGCAATGACTGATTCTTCAGCAGCCTCTACTTCCTCCTTTTCCTCCTTTTCCTCCTTTTCCTCCTCTTCCTGTTCATCAAACATCTCTCCAATGCCTTCGAATCCAGGTGTCTGAGCGATCTTAGGTTGTTTGAACATATCTTTCATACCGGTGAAATTGGGTGTGGCAGGTACTGAAGGTTGTCTCAGCAGCTCCTTGACACCCACCAAAGAGGGCGAGGCAGCTTCTTTAGGTGTAGCCGGGAAGAGGTTCTTGAGACCTCTCATATCGGGAGTTTTGGCTGGCAAGGAAGGTTTACCGAGCATTTCTCGGATTCCCGTGTAAGAGGGGGTGGAAGGTGAAGAGGGAGTTTCGTAATCTGGCGAAGACGGTGCTTGAAGCTGAGCGCGAGCTTGGGCCATAGTCGAGCTTTCCTGATGAGACGCTGTCGCTACGAGTTCACTTGGAGATTCTTCAATGCGATCTTCTGTTTTGAATTTAGGGAATATGGGGGTTGTTGGTCCTTTACCATCAATCCTTCGTGGGTTCACACTCCATGATCCAGCCTCTCTGAACTTTGGTCTGCTCGGTGTAGAAGGAAGAACAAAGCCTACAGTAGCTCTTCGATCGGCCCTTTGCACAGATTGTCGGCGCATTTTATCGAGTCGGTGTTTGATATCGTCCATGGGCGTACCGGGCACCGCTCGTGATTCATCCGAACGTTCGAGAATAGGTGAATCTGCTGCGAGAGCTGGGTGTGATGGCTTGGCAATCAAGTTGGAGAATCGAGTCTCCACGATTGGGTTTTTGAATCCACTAACAGGTGGGGCAGGGAGTTGTCGGGGAGTGGCAAGCGATTCCCCTCTTCTTTTAGCCTGCTTGACAGGTTAGCATCGGCCTTTGGGACTTTATACATATATTGCTTACCTCAGCTTTAGCAGCTTCTGATTTGACAGGAGTCATAAATACCTTCTTCTCCGGCACTGGCTCGTTGTCAATAGCTTTCATCTCGTCTTCAGCATCAGGTGCAGCGAAAGTGATCCTTTTAGAAGGTTTACCCATTGACCCGGGAGGCGCTCTCTCTCGCTTGAATAAGTCGGGAGTGGCTGGAAGTCTCTCGAATCGGACTGGTGGACCACCAATATTGGCCAAAGATCGTCTTGGCAGTCTGTGGATGTTTCGCTCGGGCTGAGGAGTGTAGAATTGCTTGGATAATGGTTGTCTCTGTATGACGGGATTATCAGCTGTTGGGAAGGAACATATCTTGCTATATCACCGAGCTCACCGTCTGAGGGGTACCAGGTAGTGACATAACTTCATCCTCTTCATTCTCTTCATCCTGATGCTCCCCTTGGTTGAGGTTTTGAGGTTGTACTTCTTCGACAGAATCGTCAGCGGGAATGTTGACCGCTTGTTCGTACTCCTCATATACCTCAGCCTCATGAGCCTCCTTTTCGATATCCATAACTTCGTCCTCTGGTAACTCATGCTCCAAAAATCCGTCATCATTATTGATGTATTCTTCCTCCACTTCTGGGTGATTGATGGTGAATTCAATGACACTTTGACCCGGCTACAAATCCTTCATCAGCATTGGTCTCCATTACTTCTGATCGACTTACAATATCCAAAGATTGATCAGCTTCCAAAGAATCATAACCACTGGAATCGGACTCGAACGAAACCTCAGCGGTACCGTCTTCATGTACCCAAATAAGTTCTCCATTCTGAGGTTCTCCTGCTTCATCTTCCTCTTCATCGGACATATCTTGATTTTCTGGTTGAGGAGCAGGAACCTCAGGAATGGGAGTGGTACTCTTTCTTCCTGCTCTCGTCTTGGGACTGGTACTCTTCCTTCTAGTCTCGACATTTCCAGCCTCGATCGCACCTTCCACTCCAGAAGCTCTAGATTCCTGCCATACCTTTCTAGCGGATCGGAGCAACAAGGCTTTACGAAGCGTAGCTGGACCTTTCGGCGTCGAGAGAGCTACTCTAGCCGGAACAGGAGTCGAGCTTACTTTCTGGTAAGAAGGCGTAGCTGGTGGGTTGTATGGTGTGTCGCCTGTAGTAGGGAGCGGTACAGAACGAGGTGTCTTCGGTGGAGTGGCTGGTGCAGGAGCGTCTTTTGATACTGGAGAAGTGGATTTATCATCTATCTGCTTGGGTTCAGTGTTCTCCGTCGCAGCCATCCGTTTGGTTCGAGGGACAGCACTGGTATTTCGTAAAGGCGCTTTACGGGTTTGCTGAGGTGTTATGAATGGGTTCTCGTGGATGCGCTATGATGTAAGGTGAGCTAGATTATTCATTATAAGTTGCGCATATAGCAGAGCTTACCTTGATTGAGCGGCTTGGGTTCTCGTTCTCCTTGTTCTCCTCTTCATTGACTTCAAGATAAATCTTATCGCCTTCATCACCATTGGCCACATCCAAGACTGATTCTTCCGCATTTTCCTCTTCCTCCTGCTCTTGAGGAACTTCTTCGCTGAGTTTGGATTTCGCTGCTGCTTTCCCGGGTGTACCCATACCTCCCAGTCCTAATGTACTGTGTCTTCGATTCTTGATTGGTGACAGGGGTACAAAGGTTTTACCTTCTGGAACCAGGGAGAGTCGATGTGATGCTCGTCGTCGGATGAGTTGCTGTTTGGAAGGTGATGGGTCCGCGGAAAAGGTGGAACACAGCTTGATAGCTGGAGAGAACGGTACAGGTGTCTCAAGTGAGGGGCCGTACTCGAATCGGAAGGGTTTCTTTCTAATTGTAATGACATCCTTGTCATCGAGGGGAATTTCGAAAGGAGGTTTGTATGAGGTTCCAGTCCCGCCTGAAGGGCTATGAAGCAGTCCGTTGGTACCTCGGACATGAAGTATAGCCTGAACATGGATATTGACTGTGAACATGTAGACCAACACCGGATATTGACGGACTTACCTTGCCACTGATGGCATCGAAGACAATCTCGCAATGAAGTTTGGATACATCGGAGTAGTATAGTCGTACCTATCCGACAAAGTCAGCTCAACTTACTCAGCCAACTATTTCGACAGATATCAAGTACACTCACATCGCAGTCATAATCTCTGCAGCATCGAAAGCAGTCATCATCAGTAGAGAACGAGTCAAAGGTATATTTGAACTAGGACAGAAAAGATGATAGCTCACCGTCCAAAGGTTATCCTCTCCGCGTCCAGGGGTATAGTCTGTACGTCTCCTCCTCCTTTCCTCTTCATCAATGTCAATCTTCCATAGGTGACTGGAGGTGGCCCACAGGGCATAGGTGATCCCTCCCTTTCCCACTCTGACATGTTGAACGAGGGGTGTATTGATCAGTCGGGTCTATGGTATTCTCGATTTCCTGATTTTCTGCTTCTCGTTGGTCGATTTTGGTCGTATTATACCCTGTTTGCTGATGACTTGGTAGGTGAGCTTTGATACATGTTCTTGTCGCTATGAAGAGATGGGATGTTGTGGTTTTTGATTTTGCTTTGTTTGGCTAATTCAAGTTGATTCAATGTCAACAATCATGTCCCAAAGCAAGGCGCGTGTCAGCTGTTGTTTACTTGTTGATTACACCCACTTTAACTCGAGGTGGTCATTCCTCTCTAATTCGCCCCGTCGGTGACATCCGATCATTTGGTGATTACGATTATTTGTCATGCGTCCATCCTTTGATGGGATGGTAAGGGTATCGGAGATGGTCAGCTAAAACGCTCAAACCGTTATCTATACTTTGCAACGATCCCTCTCCCCACTCAGATCTAGCATTTTGTCACTATCACTGCTCAGCAGCACTTGGTTGGTGACAAGGAGCCAACCCGATCCCGATTCTTCGTCCATTTATACAGGTACATCCTGCCTTATCGCCCAGCCCCAGCCCGCTTTGACAGCCCAGGCCAACAATCACATCATCTTACGAAACTGTCTCCATTCACCTTCTCTACCTCTTCCTCTACCTCTTCATCCTCTCAATCAACCCACTCTTATCCGCCTTACCAACCTCTTCGTACAGATAGCTCTACTTCAAACCTTACTGGCGCAGTATCAGACACAGATATACATCAAGAGGAGGAAGACGAAGACATGACAACGGAAAGAGATTACGGTGCGGCATCGCCGTCTACCCCTAGCTCATCTCGAGTAACAAATAGGAAAATCACGCATGAGGGACATGCATCAATAACTTCGTCAGTGGTGAACCTCACCAATACTGCTGTTGGTGCTGGTGCCCTAGCATTCCCATCGGCATTCGCATCGATGGGGTTGATACCCGGTATACTCTCTTGTGCGGGATCAGGTCTGACAGCGATGTTCGGACTGTACTGTCTGAGTAGATGCGCAGCGGTGGTGGGTACTAGACCAGGCGATGAAGGTAGAAAGGCAAGTTTCAACGAATTGGCGAGATTGACTTTTGGCAAAGGATGGGCAACGAAACTGTTTGATGTGCGTACATCCTAAAGCAAGCAGAGCTATCAAGATGCTAATATGGAAGTTGGAATGTTTAGCTGGCTATAGCTATCAAATGTTTTGGTGTCTCAGTATCGTACTTGATCATTTGTAAAGTGAGTAGACCCTTACATTGCACTAACATCATAATACTGAACCCAGATCTTATCCTGCTCAGACCCTCTTACCTCAAGTTTGCTATACGCTGTCCAAAGTGTTCCACCATCCTCTGCCCGAAGATTCGATACTCCTCGCATCTCATTTCTGGTTGATAATATGGATGGTGGTTGTGATTCCGCTCTCGTTTCTGAGGACATTAGACGCATTGAGGTTCACCAGTCAGATAGCACTGCTTACGGTTGTATAGTACGTTAATGCGCACAATATACCATTTCATCTGCTGATTATGGTCTATCAACAGCTTGGTTCTAGTGGTAGTAGGCTGGTTCGCCGTTAAGGGTGTTTCACCAAATCATGGAGAAGTCGTGTTGGCTAGATTCGGCAGAAATACACTATCGAACTTCCCTGTACAAGTATTCGCATATACTTGTTCTCAGAATGTGAGTTAGCTATTCGAAGATGGGCGATCCTGAAAGCTAATCGGTGATCATAGCTCTTCCCGATATACAATGAATTGAAAAACAAGAACCAGAAGAAGATGAATACTGTTATTGTAGCTTCGATGGGATCAGCCGCAGCAGTATACGAAGTTGTCAGTTGCCACTTTACTACGCTCGAGTGTAGTTTAAGCTGATCATCACATCATCGCAGATCGGTATAATTGGGTATCTCACATTTGGCAGCAAAGTGGGAAGTAATGTCATTGCCATGTGAGCCTCTTTTTCCAACGACAATGGCTTCATTGCTAATCCTGCCGTTGCTATCAGGTATCCACCAACCTCATTGATAATAGCCATCGGTCGACTCGGTATCGTCCTCTTAGTCGGTCTGTCATATCCTCTTCAAGTATTGCCATGTAGACAATCCATTCATCATCTCACCCACGGTCTTTTCCGACATCCCAAAATCGCTAAGTTGACCAACGGAAGTGGTGCTGGTAATCCTCCGGACCAAAACACAGAAGGGGAGAATAGCGAATCTGACGATGCGGATGACGAAAGCGAAATTAACCCTTTGGTACCTAAAGTTGATGACCATGGACATCATGTACATAAACATGAAATGAGTAAGATCGAATTCATAGCTATAACGAGTGCTATATTGGTAGCTGGATTTTTGATTGCTTATAACGTACATGAATTGGAGATCAGTGAGTGTTTACACTAACTAGATTGTCTCAGATGTAATACTGTATAATGCCTGAGTCGATTGGATTGAATGAGTGCTGACATCGATTTCAACTGCAGTACTTGGATTTGTAGGATCAACAGGGTCAACCATAATAACATTTATCCTACCTGGATTCTTCTATTTCAGATTGTTCAGAGAAGAGAAAGGCGTGACGAAATGGTGGGCTTTGGCATTGGGTATATACGGTTTTGCAGTCATGGCATTTTGGTGAGTCGTCCACCTTGAATCGAATTGTTCAGTATGATCTATCCGCAATTTATGCTAATCTCGCGCTATTTGTAGTCTAACATTCAACGTCCTAAATTTGATCAAGTGATATTCGTGTCGTGCGTCATGTTTTGAGAGTTATAGATAGAGAGAAAAGTGTACTCACATATAATTCATGCATGACTGATAACTTATATTCACTATGGACTATATACAAATTCATTGCTTATCCTCAACTTGTCTTTTTCGTTTTACTTTTCGGTTCTATCATTTTCCAATTTTCGAGTCCTTTTTTGAGCGTTGAGATCTCATCTTAGATCAGTCTTTTGATGAAACATCAGAAGGAGCTAGGGAAGCAACGGACTTCTCGGACTCATCACTTCTCACAATACTTCCAACACCATACGAACATCTATAAACTTTCATCTCCTGATCATCCGAAAGGGGTACAGGGATCCTTTCGAGGAATGCACGAGAATGGGGAATACTAGGCATGGGCATCGTAGGATCTTCGCCATTGCTGGAAAGTTGAGCAGGGGCGATATAGGGATCCTCAATCTCTCGAAGAAGGTATAGTTCAGCTTCGGATTTAGTCTTCTTTGAGCCTGTTTTAGAACCACCAAAGTCAGATCTACACCCATGAGGTGGAGGAGGGGGAGGGTAAACATCCCAATATGGCTCGTTATCTTCACTTAGGTAGAGTATAGTACCCATACTCTACAGTAAAATCAGCCCGACACAACAACCGAACTCTCTGTACCTCTGTTTAAAGAGGACAGGATGACAGGTGGCAAAACTTACTGGATCTAACGTGATCTCTGAATGTTGTCCTAAGACTGTTGATGTAGCGCCCATGTTGTCCTGTACAGTAATGTATGACTGATGGTCTGGAATCCTATGTGAGTATAAAGCAAGACAATCGAGAGGCGGTTCAGTGACACATACAGTAAAAGATAAAAGAGTACGAGTAGTGGCGATATTGATTCAACGCAATGAAGTATGACGATGATTTTTTTTGTCCTTAGTTATATATCCATTTTTTAGACATGATTTGACTTAGCATGATACTCGATCGAGTCAGGGTCCGACCAGGAGAACGAACCAGAATCATACAATCACTCAAGAGATTCTGAAGATCTTGTGTGATCCTTCATGTACGGGGAAACAAGCGCAAAATGCTGCACAAGACTATACTGTGCGATCTCCCTTCTGACCGGAAGCAGATAACGAAGTAAATGAATGTGAAATACTTCTGGCTCTATTCTAGACTCACGAAGCGCTTGGCTCCGGCTTATAGTTCTCGTTAGATACTCTAACGGTACTTAAGTTATGAAAGGAGACTTTCCGTTTACCACCCACAGAAGAGATTTGTTCCATCCGTGAATGACTCATTGTATATCTCTTCCGTGATCATCGGATGAATCGTGATCAAATTAGTGCAAATGAGTCGTTGAGAAGACGAACAGAGCTCTATCGAGGAAGTCTCAAGGGTCAGGTAATTGGATGACTGTCAGCCCTTTTGCCAATGGAGTAGCATATTTGTTCAGCCCGACTGAGTGACTCCTGGTAATTCGCCACCCCGAACGAGTCGATCTGCTATGATGTTAACTTATACAATGGTCTCATGTTTTGCTACTCTACGTATTCTGACCCTACACAACAGAAAGCACTCTTTGCCATGTCGCGTGTTCATCAGCCTCAAAGCCCCTCAGACAAAACCTCAAACCAAACAAGAAGAAAACGCCAGTAGGATGATGCATGTTTATCACTTGTGATATACAAGAGTATCGAATATTTCAGACATTGCCAATTCTCGCAAATTGCGCTATGCTAACCTGGTATTCTGTCAGAGAGGCACCTCAAGCCAATCTGGAGGAGCCATCTTTGCCCATCGTTCTTTACCAAGCTGGCAATTTTTCGCCACTAAATACTCATGGTTCTCAACATTGTATGTCCCAGTGAGGTATTGGGAGATATCACGAGTTATGAGTTCCTGACCGACAGGAATCATCTGTTCGTTGAGCGAGGTTTTATATACCAACAATCGTTCGTCGTGCTCCTCATGCAACATTGAGCTTCTTGTGTACGTTGTCCCCGCATGAGTAATTGTACCAGTATTAGCGTCGTAAGATCTTTCTGGCTCTTCGACAAGTCTCTGGCTGCCGTCGTAGTCTGTACGTCGATGTACAATCCAGTCGCCTTGGATGTCCCCCAGGTCACGATTTTCGTCATGCATAGCTAGCATGGTTCCAGCTTGAAATTGCCATGTATCAGGAGCATGAGTGAAAGTTTGATCAGCTGAGTGTGCAGTTGCCGTAGTACCTCTACCACCACTGGAAGGGACTTCGGTTGGACCGTTCCTGGAACTTCTCGAGGGCATTTCAGATAGCCAAAAGATATTTGTTCAGTTCAGTATAGTCTGCGATGTGAGATACAGATATAGTGGAGTATGTTATTATGTGAATCACGGTTTGACTAATACTCCAATTATGGGTTTTGAACACATTGAAGCAACCGTTTATATACCCATCAACTGACATAAACTGCTTGTTCAGATATTTTCATGAACGATTCCTGACTACAAAAGAGGTCATGACCAATGCCCATTGTCAATGTTTTTCTAGATTTCGATCAAAGGTGCTTCATCATCTTTGTCATCAGAAGAGAAATGACAGGTGGAGCTCTCAGAATCAGCATAAAGGACAATGCATTAGGCAGCTCCGGTTTCATCGGAAAAGAAGGCTTCTTTTCTTACCACAAAGGATCACAAAATGAGGCTCCACCGTAGGAAGCAAACGGCCTCCAGATCCTTCTTACAATGGTTCACAACTCCCAAAGCAAACTTCAGGTGGCGGTTCGCGGTGAATACATCAGTGGCGACTGTTACTGACTGTATTGTAAACACCATCAAGTTTGGCGCTATCTTGCGGATTGCCACCGCAGCGCCCTTTTATTATGCACACTGTCGTGCGTGTACACAATCATCGACATGCATGACAATTCACAGATGGGTGTATCTCGATCTGAGGAATGATGTATATAACGAGATGGTATGACTACTACAGTGACTCCCCTCTTTTACTACAGTCAGCATACACCTCATTCAGGGACCATTTCTCCTTCATTATCGCAACATTCTCTCCTTTCGACGATCATGTGCTTGTTGTTTGGGTTCAGTTTCCAATCTAACACTTTTTCGTTAATTTTTTGAATCATGCTTGTTCTTCAGGAAATTATCGCAATGTGACCACTACATATGCACGATTGCTGCTTGGCCGAACAGCAGTTTGAGTTCAGAATATACTGTAGGGGATGAGAGATAAATATCGAAACAATTAGATACCGGTAATCTCATCACCATCGATCCACAGTCTCAGGCAGAAGGGCCAGGACCATCGGCAATGTTGGCGTGTCCTGCCTCTTTGACATGGGAGGCTGCGGGCTCCAGCTCCCACCCATTCATATTTACCCACAATTCGGTATTGGCGCTGGCATCCTTCTTGCGGAGAAACTCGTGGTGCTCATCAAACGTGTTGATAGGATATCCAGACAGAGTGCTCCAACTTTCGGGGCTGGTTCCTTCAATCATCTTCTTGTCAGTACGAGTGAGATAAGCCAATCGAGAAACGTCAAGCTCGCTATTAGTTAGAGTTCTTTTCTCGTACTTTTGCCCATCCACTTCGATGGTACCACCTGCGTCATAAATGTCTTGATCAAATTCTTGAGTAGATCTCCAATGACATTCATCTTCACTTGCTTCATACACGATACTATCAAGGATATCTCCCAGCTTAGTGCCATCTCCGGTACTGTACTTGACCGAAAATCCGGGCGTGGCAATCCGGAATTGTCTATAGTATTCACGTATTTCATCTTGAGTCATTGATGGTTGGTGTGGATCCTTGTCTGTAGACTGGATGGGGGTAGTGGCACGTTGATCGAGAGCAGTCCCAAGTTCCTTAAGGGACAGATCCGATTGGGAAGAGCCATCGGCGATGCTTGCACCAGTTGATGTGTTTTCCGAGTTCACGGTACCGATATCGTTCATTCTGTATGTGCTTGATGAATACTCGATATGCTAAAATAAAAGCAGAGGAGAAGTGTAATGAGAATGGCCGAGTGGGTGTAGTGAAAGTGTTTGGACAATTGGAAACATCGCCCATAAGGAAACCCTTTATATACTGAAGAAAGACGATCAGCAGCGAGCTATCATGAAATACCTTCAGCAGTGAAACTCGAACTGTTTTTAGGGAAGACTAGGAAAGCCTAGAATCGCTTCATGAGGATGGGAAAGTATGAGATGAAGGGAGAATGGCGTGATCGGGCTCATGTGAAGGAGTCTGCTGGTTCTTGATGGAATGACCGATGATCACGGAGGGCACCATATCGTAAACAACGACGACACGGAAAGGATGGATTTCCGCTCTGCTCGGAGAGAATCGAAGTCAATGGAAAGTCGAAAATATATCATGAATACAGACAACAGACCATTTACCAGAAGAGACATGGTCTAGCTTCTCTGTTTCGCCTTTCTCGTTATGTCTTTTGATAATTCCATCAAAGGACAACTGAAGTTGTGTGACGACTGCTCGCATTCCGTGAGACAATGGCAATGCAATGGCAACTCGTGCACCTGAAATCACAAGGATCTTTTGGCTTTGGACATGTGATCTTGTACGCATGTGTATGCTGACTGGCAAGGATGACTACAATCCTGCCGTGGTATACAAATGCGCAGGTGATTGGAACCTATAATCGAAGCTCATTAAAGCCCTAAGAGAGATCACCTCCGTGCGCTACATCTGTATCAGAGACAGAGGCCCAGGTCGGAGAGGCAGGTTGATAATTTCCTCTTACAGAATCAATCTCCGAAGTACCATCTTCGGAATGGACACTGTCAGCAAACTTGATGTCAGCGTCGTTAGAGACCTGTTGCCAAGTATCACCACCGTTACCTGAATCCGTTCGTCTCCAGAAAGTCTGTTCTCCATCTTCCTCATCGTGATGAGCGACAATGGATCTATGACACTGATGGCCTAGCGGCTTAGAAAAGCCAACTGATCCCTCGCGAAAGAAATTAACCTCGTTTCATCTACCCAAATGGCAAGAAACTGTCTTTTCACCAGTGATGGGATCTATCCAAGATCCAGTATGGTTATGCTTCTCGTGGATTTGTAGGGAGTTTCGTGCTCGGGCATCGTCTCTGACCTGATGACATGATGCGAACATATGCTGAGCTTCACCGATACGATCGAGAAAACAAGGCTCGATGAAGTTCAACTCACCTTGTCACTGATTGCACTGAAGTACATGTTTATGCCACTTCGAACGACATCCATGAGATCTGAATGCGGTCCTGTAAAGCCTCTACTCAGCAAATGGGAGTATTGGAGAGTTTCAGAGTGTATTGCACTGATATCAGCCAGAGCTGAAGATAAGTCCAAACCTTCGGTATCGACATCATCACTGACGACCTTGAAGGCGCTTTGCCTACGCTTCCTCTTTCCGTCGTCGAATGGCGTCAAGAACGATGGTTCGGTCATCCTGCTTGTTGTTTATATTCTGGACTTGCTGAAGGTATTCAGATACTACAAGGTGAATTTCTGGTGGATGAGTCGAGTATACCAACCACATCGAAAGAGAAGCACTCCTTATATAGCTTGTTACTCACCGCTGTAAGCCACCGAGAAGGCATTCTCCCAGGCGCACTAAAGTGTGGAGAGAGGGGAAAAAAGGCATATACCTTTACTCAAAAAGGAACCTCCATTCACCTCTAGCGAGATTCCATGGCCAGAAGACTCTTGAAAGAGTTACAGGATGAGCATAAATACGTCGACACGGCGTTGTTGCGTCATCCTCCAGGGAAATATGGAAAAGTCATGACCGATACAGAAAGACTCATCCATCTGAGGTAGCCGAGAGTCTTCTATGAGAATCCAATGCGTCGAAGTCAATCCACCTTCCAATGCGTTTGTCAATGTCAAGTGTCACATCAGGTTCGCCACACAATTTGGGGGTGGGGAGATCGGCAAGGCGATTGAGAATTCTAAACAGCACATTTGACATTTCAGAATTGGAAACCTGATCTAAATGCCATGCATAGTGCATAAATGAACCGTCAAGGCGGTAAGTCATCTATCAAGACCATTATCCGGCGAGTAGAGAGTGTGTAGACGATGTTGAAGATGGTGTGCGCGCTGCACTTTCATACTCGGACTCTTCACCTGACATATCGTCCCCTGAAGAGACTTGAAATAAAGCATCTGAGAATTCGTAATTCGAATCTCTGTCTTCCTCCTCTAAACGTTGCTCTGCGGTTATCCCAGCTACAGGGCTGGATGAGTTGGTTTGGTCGAGCCCTTTCTCTTCTACCGTTTCGATGCAATATTTTCCTTCGAGCTTCCTCCACCTGTACCTTCCGTCATTTGGGTGTTGCTTCAATTGCCAATCATCACAGATCGATCCTACCATATGAGCTGACTGATCTCTGGCAAAGTATCCAAACTGACAAGCAGTACCTTCCGAAGATTCAGCGATATGTGGAACATTATCCCTCTTGTAGTCCAATAACAACACTCGTTCTTCTTCTCCGGTCTCTGTCCATTTAAGAGTAGCTGGATGACCGGTATAATCTGTGATCAACAATGTATGCAACTTGTCGATCACTCCCTGTTGTGAGCTGTCAGGTTCAGATGCTTGACTCGAGGATTGGTCTTTAACGGTAGTGATAAGGTCCAAATGAGCTGTGGCAGCCAATTTCTTCCAAATATCGTTACCCGAATCGTGACTTGTTCGTTCCCAAATCCTTCTTCTGCCATCGTTATCAGTTCTGACAAAGACAACATGGGTTCCGCATTTGTCGTGTGATGAAGGACTAAATGCTGTTTCTCCCACGATGATCAGATGCGGGGCATGATCCCAATTACCAGCGTAACAGGCCTTCTTCCTACTGCTTTTCGAACTATCGTCCCCTTTAATCTAATCTTTTAGTATCGCGCCCCCATGATGCTCAATGGTACCGATAAGTTCGATTCTACCTTGTGATGGGCCACTCATGATTCCATTGAACTGGCTTGTTGATGATTGTGCGAGCGAAATTTTTTGGAAGGATGATAGGGACAGCGGTTATTTTTAGCTGAAGATAAGTCATAACGGGGCATGGCAGCGATTCGTGGAGTACTTTCCGATGAAGGCGTGAGACAAATAGAAGTATCTGATTTTTGGGATAGCTTGAAGTCGAGCCCTTCTGGAATGGAGTCAGACGATCTGACAAAGGTGTTTTGCAGCATGGCCAGTCATTCTGGTGAGAAGGCGAATAGGCCTCACAAATATCTACTTGACTCGTATCACTATCGAGATGCAACGTAAATATCGATGTTACTAACGACGCCTCACAAGTTGATCTGCAACTGAAAAGGCCGAAGAGCTTTCCTGGCCGAAGGGAACGTTGACCCGAAGCTGTGTGGTTTTGCAAAAGCCAACCACCATTCAAATTTCGGGATCATTTTTGATCTGCGCGCGTTTGAGATTTTAAAATCTCGAACAATCCTCTTCACACCGCATCACATGATCAATCGTCTCAGCTGGCTGGTCAGTTCTAGAATCTCGTCATGTAAGTTCGCTTCAGAATGCGTACATGCGAGGTAGTTGTAGATGCGCTGCATGCGTCTAACATTTAACAGGTTGTGGCTTAGGTCTTATGGATCATAAGCGATTCACATACAGTATACAGAGCAAAGAGCACTTCGGGATGAACCAAACGACGCGGTTTATCGAGTCCTAACCCACATGTTGCTTTGCGGATTTGCCGCCTACCCCAATCATCCACCGATTTTGATCGATGCATGCATGGTACAGTAGATTCAATGACCCAACGCCTGAGAGACGATACGGGTAGTGTGCAGCTGTGACAGTTGGGGAAGTCAAGGGGTAAAATCGGGTGGATTGAGGAATACAAAGGATCTACGTGGATGGATGTGTGGGATGTATGGATATGTATGTACCT
This sequence comes from Kwoniella mangroviensis CBS 8507, assembly GCF_000507465.2. Lineage (NCBI taxonomy): Eukaryota > Fungi > Basidiomycota > Tremellomycetes > Tremellales > Cryptococcaceae > Kwoniella > Kwoniella mangrovensis. The sequence goes on along the minus strand of NW_027062534.1, from coordinate 1,795,034 downwards.
TGCGGTTCGTTCGAGAATACACCATGTGGACCGCTTTCTCGGATGGTGGAAGGATTGTGGATTGTTTACGTGGTGGTTTTTCCGTAATAGGTAATAGGTGATGGTAGGTAATAGGGAATGAGAGTGGGTGTTATACCCGTAAGCTAGGTAAGCTAATTCAAGCTGATCAGACAAGGAATTAAGTTTTGGTACCGCATGCATACGAGTACACGATTGTTCGGGATAATAGCCGTCAGAGACTCGAGTCGGTTGAGTCGACACTTTGGTTACAAGAGTAGCATCTCCATAGCTGCGCTTCTATTCTGGTTAGCATTCTTGTCACATCTTGTCACATCTTGCATCATCACACTATTCTTCAACTCGATATCCTTTCTTATTCTTTACCACCCATCTCATCGCTTGCTATACATATATACATGACCTTCTCCTGACGATATCCATTAGCGACACACTCCTCATCCATCACCGAGATCACCGAATTGGAAAGCATTCCTCCTTTGCTAGCTCGCTGTTCTAGACTTTTCCGCCGGAATCAGATCATTCCCATCAACACATCATCATCGACCACTTCGGTCAACACCCAACTCAACACTCCTTTCCCAATCAACACAACTTTGTCAAGAGGATCCGTTCGGTGTCGTCTGCGCCATCAGCAGGAAGACACTCATCGTTTCCGAGGTTGAAACACTTTGACCCTGGCTGGTCTCAACCTCAAACGAGCTAAGGATAATCTCGTATTGTGTCGAACGTTCTTCACGCTCGGATCTGTCGATGCATCAAGTGACCTCCTTTTTTGATCAACATCACATCATTAGTACCGTCGGCTTAGATCACAGGGTTGTGGGGTAAAGAGGGTACATCAGGAAATCAGACTCCGTCAATTCATCAGTCAACTGGCATCTCCTGTATGACCGCAACCAATAACTATTCCTTGGATCATTATCATATATACTCTGTATCTTCATTTTGTTCGTTCGGGAAGACCTGTGTGTAGCATAGTACGTTAGGTTGGGTTGACTTGTGTTCTTCTCATATCATCCTTGATCAATTCCGCCACACCCTCTCCTCCCCCCACTCTACAACAAAGGACCTTTGGACTACCTCCTCCACTCAGAGCAGACTTGTGACATACTCGAATACTCCCACATCGTCAAAGGAAGGGCTACTCCAAGGCAACGAATAGAATTATTGTTGTGCTGGAGCTTTTGGCTGAGAAAACAGTGAGTTACGATCTCAACTGTCATACATGCGCAGGCCCTGTTTCCTCCATACTGTATAACAACCATCAAAATTGAAGAGAAACACTGTTGATATTTGAACGGATGCTCATTCGCAGTCCTTCTCACCCATCTGGGACCTAGCACCGATAACCTCCATCTCACGGGTCATCACCTTGTCCAAGTGCTCCTTCCAGTGTCTCGCTACTTGACCATCTCATAGACTAGATACTTCATGGCGTCATGAACGGATCACCTTCCTTGGTTTCTCCCATCCCTACCTTTCCTCATCAATCCCCATCTCCATCTCCTCGGCGGGGTTCCGCAGTGGCAGGTCCATCTTCACCTCGATTACCGCGTGCGTCAATGGGACCTCGACTACCCAGCATCTCCGCATCGCATCCTATGGACTGCGATGGAAGGGACTCTCCGACTTTACCTGGCTCAAGGACAAGTGTGGTGATGGGTTTCTCGCCTGTCCCATCTCACCAGACATTACCAGCTGTTCCTGAAGCGTCTTCCGGCTCCCCTCATGCTCCAGGCTTAACGCTCAATACCTCTCATAGACCACTGTCGTCCCTTTCGCCCCAGCTCACTACACCAGTCGAACAGGTTTTTCAATGGGCAGAAGGTTCACCTCGACCACTTGCTACTTCTCCCCGTGGACAATCTCATGAGCTACCGCCCAGATCCCGCCGAAATTCAGCTGCTATCGTATCGATCAGTCTGAGTTCAAGATCACGATCACGTACGCCCAGAGGAAGTTCGGCTGCCCTACCCAATCAGCAGAGCGGGTCGGGAACACCCAACAGAGGATCATCCTCAGCTACTCTAAGTGCCCACAAGGACGTGATGGTGCAGATGGGAGACTCTTGGGCTTCAGGTGCGGACGAAATGGATGATTGGCAACCTGCTGGAGGAATGCTGTTGGACGGTGATGTTGAGGATTCAGCATTGATGGATGACGAGGAAAGAGATGAGTTTGATGACAACGATAAAGGTAGATCATGGACTGGGTTCTCGGACGATTCATCATCTTCTTCACCCCATGTCGAAGAACCACTAAAACCTGGGATGTTGATTGGTGAAGGAATGGAATTTCAAGGCGAAATCATTGTACCTGCTGTGGGAAGAATGCCGAATGGTACTGGCGATGATGATGTTGGTTTGCCACTAAGGCGAGGTGGGAGTGAAGCTACGAAATTCACTAGAACCGATGGGAAGCAGGAGAAAAAGAGATATGAGGTTGTAAGAAAACTAGGTACAGGAAGTTATGCGGTTGTCTACCTCGTAAGGGAGAAAGGTGGTAGACATCGGGAGTATGGTGAGTTTGAACTATGATAATGGATTCTGAATCCAATTGCGTGTCTGCTGACGAAGATCGAATAGCCCTGAAATGCTTGAGTAAACAAGACTTGGAAGAAGAACAACTTGAAACTCAGCTGTTCGAAGCTCATATTCACCTATCCCTGCCGATTCACCAGAATATTGTTACTCTACATCAGACACTACAAACTAGGAAATGGTTATTCCTCATGTTAGAACTGTGTCCCGGTGAAGATCTGTGAGTTCATACTCTTCTTGCTGGATGTCCACTTGTGCTGACGAAGAAGCAGATTCTATTGGCTTGAGAAATCTAGAGATGCTTCTCCACACACGCATCCTGTCCCTCTACCTGGAGATCGAAATCACGGTGTCATGTCCTCATCCAAGCTATCTTCTTCTTCAATCCCCTTCTCTTCTTCTCAAATGTTCTCAGGTCTCAACGGCATGTCATCATCCTTCACCAACTCGCCTGGTAATGCGTTCTCTCAGTTTAGTGGATCTCCCGCCTCCCTCCTCTTCGCTCATCACAATGGTCATTCTCACGCTCAGCACTTCACTCCCTCCCAGACGCCACCCACGCCTAGTCTTCTTTCTTCGTTCTCAGCGGGAACCTTGCTCAGTCAACGACGTCTACGATTAATTGCATCCATGTTTAGCCAAATGTGCGAAGCTGTATCGATTTGTCATGACGCAGGAATCAGTCATCGTGATATCAAGCCTGAGAATTTCATCTGTTGTGATTCGATAGAACTGGAAGCGGCTGCTGATGGCGAGACTGGGGATGACGAGGACGAAGGAAAACCCTTGGACTTTGGTCCCCAAGCCAAGCGAAAGGTTATTGTCAAATTGACGGATTTCGGTTTGGCGACTACTGAAGAGGAAAGTGGTGATGTCGAATGCGGTAGTAAGCCGTACATGTCTTATGGTACGTCGAACCCTTGCGTCCTTGAGCAGTTAGAGATATAAACTGATGGAATGTTATAGAATGCCGAAATAACCTTGGGCCAACATACTTCCCTGCTCCTGCCGATGTGTGGTCTCTTGGTATCGTTCTCATCAATATGCTCTTCCACCGAAATCCATGGAAAGATCCCACACCTGGTGATCCCAATTTCGACAATTTCCTCATGGATCCCGTCGGTTTCTTGCTCACCAAATTCTCTGGAGTCGGCAAAGAAGTCGCTTCCTACCTTGCCGATCATGTGTTGTGTATCGATGTAGACGCTAGAGTTTCTGCTAGAGAATTCGGACTGTGGATCAAGAACCTCCCTGAGATGATTGGTGGACGAAAAGCACTTCACTCACTCAAGATATCCCGGATTGAGAATCAAAAGACTCCTACAGATAAAGGTCTGTTCGTCAAATCACCAGTCGCCACAAAGCAAGAAACGACTAGGAAGAACTCTTCATCTGCTCTTACCTCTTCTGCACCCACTCTGTCTAGTCTCCCCCCACCATCACAATTGTCTCATCCCTCACACGCTCAGATACCGGAAGAGGAACTTGAAGAACCTGCCTTACCTACACCTCCTTTGGAACATGATCAGGATGAATTAGTCTCAGCTACTACAGTTGATGATCAACCTACGCCAGTCGACATGAGTGAATTCGCTTCACCCGAGACGATTGGTAATGATTTGGAATCATACGCTGGGGATTCTGTCGCCGACGGGTCCGAACGAGCGGATGGAGATTCTAGATCCTTGTCTACCCATAAAAGAAGGAAGAGGGGAGTAAGAAAGGGTAAAGCAGCCAAAGCAGCCGCTCTGGCCGCTGCGGGTGGAGACGATCAACCTTCTCAAGAGGAACGAGATGCGCTACTAGCGGAATTGACAGTCGCTTCACAGACTTTAGCAAGGGAAGTGTCGAAATTCTCGAAACCGTCGGAAGAGACATTTGATGCGACCAGGATTGAAGATTTCCCGCCATTGGGCACTACACCTGCTCAAGCTGCCGAAGCTAAGAAATCCAAATGGAAAGATATGATGAGATTTTCTACTGCTCAAGGTAATAACCCCGAGCTGGCTGCATTGGCTCGACGAGTGGCAGAAAGAGATGGCAGCTTGAACCTATCTGCTCCTGCGAATTTACAACAAGGTCAAGCTGCGAAAGGCTCACTGAATTACTCAAAACACGCTTTGAGACAAACTACGACTGTATCATCTTCCGGGATATCCAGTGCCTTATCGTCTTTTGGGAATGTGTCGAGTACTAGCGCAACAACCTCAGCTGCTGACGAAGCTGAAGATTGGAGAAGACCTAGGAAACTACAGCAGATAGGTGACTTCGAAGAGGCAGGTCAGACGATGGTCGATGACTCCAGAGGCAGGGACAAGAACCCCCATCCGTCTTATAGAAAGAACGAAGATCATTCTAGAGCTAGGAAAGCCGCATTGGCCGCTGCAGCTATAACAGGAGGAGAAATGGGTTCGTTTGGTAAACCATCGAACCTATCGTTATCTCAACCTATCCACAAATCACCACCACTACCACCACCTCAACAGCAACAGTATCAACAGGTTAATCGGCCTTCCAACCTTTCCAAACCTATTACTGCCAATTATACAATCAGAAATTCCGTTCCTATTGGCTCATCCCCGAAACAGAATAAAGCACCATTCAAATCTGGTTTATCCCACACTCACGCTATGTCAATCGATAGCGATGCTTCTACTTCGCCTTCGACCGCTAGACCCGTTTTAGTTTCCAAGGAAAGTACATCGACCATCACCCAAAGTCAACCACAGACTCCCCACAGTGCGACTGGAGCAGCCGGAGGGCCGAATAAACCGAAATTGAAAGGACAGATTTCGACTCTGGCAAAGATGTTGAGTGGTCTAAAGACTAAGGGAGGTAAGGATTAGAACTGGCCGAATTGAGATACATCCACCATAACTCCCTTCTTCCTCTTTTCAACTACTACAATTAGCATTAAATCAAAGTTCATGTTTTCCACCACAGCAGTGCTGTACGATAGTTCCCCGATTCATCCGTAACATACACACATACACTCTCTTTTCAATCTAGTAAACCTGTATGAGAATAAAGAGAAATGAACGACAAAGGATTTAAACTCTACTCGAGTATGCATGCATGTATTTTTATCTAACTCACCTTATCACCTGGGAGCGCAAAGTGCCACATTGACGGGAATTCACAAATCAGACGCAGTAATGCCGGAAGCATGCTCAGGAGCCCAGTTGTTACGCGAGTGACTTTTGAGGACAAGCACTTTCATGTCAACAACCCCAATCCCAATCCCAATCTCACACTCACTCAACTTGCACTCGATTACATTCCACTCGGACTCGCATCAGACCATATCCAACTATCAGTCATTCATTGTCATATACATCACTCGTCTTCATCACAGTCATACTCCTTGTATCTCCTAAACACAAAGAGGATCGATCTTTGCAACACAGGTCATTCCTTGTAAAACGATCCAAACAAGTTGGTCTCATCAGTATTATTACGTTATATCATCACAATCGACCCAGCTCATAGTCCGAAAGCCATACCTCTCCTTGTATCTTGAAAGGTTGTCATATATCAGATTCTGATAGAGTAGCCGATATGGTTGGAACCCCCGTCAAGAAGAAGGAAAAGGAAGTACCACCTTCACCTCCTTTGATCATACAAGATCAGGGGAAGGGAGCGAGGTATGATAGGGTTGGGTTCTTGGGTGAGGTGAGTGTTACATTCCAGCTCATTCAGTTTCATGTATGCAGTGCATATAAATAAGCAACACATCTTAAACGCTTCAATCATGCGTTCATCACGGACATTCGAGAATTGACGAAAGATGCATATACATAGGGTGGTTTCGCTAGAGTATACGAAATTCAAGATGCCAAGAACCGCAGGAAAGCTGTCAAAGTCATTAATAAAAATGCTATCACTTCGAAGAAGAATAAAACCAAGGTAAGTCTCGCTGAACAATCTCGAATTCTCAAGGAATACTGATGATTGTCATTGTGTTATTTTAGTTATGGGCGGAAATCAAACTTCATCAAATACTCGTTCATCCCCATATCGTAAGGTTCGAAGATTGTTTTGAAGATTCTAGTAACGTATACATGGTTCTAGAGCTATGTGAGAATGGGGTGAGTGAAATTGGTATTTTGGAATGTTTCCATCTGTCTGAACCTGTTGATATGATCACTTTTCTATCTTTGATTCGATCAAGTTTTATCGCTCCTAGAGCGAATGCTGATATTCCTTATTATTGGTTTACAGAGCATGATGGATCTCCTCCGACGTCGTAAACGATATACCGAGCCTGAAGCAAGGTATTACCTAGTCCAACTCATCGCGGCATGTCAATACATGCATCAGATGAATGTGATTCATCGTGATTTGAAATTGGGTAATCTGTTTTTGGATGCGGATATGAATGTCAAAGTGGGAGATTTTGGATTGGCGGCGTTGATTGAGAATCCTGGGGATAGGAAAAAGTGAGTGTGAACATTGTTTACTTCGACCATTCCAGTTCGCGCAATAGGGAAGTTTCTAGAGGAAAAAGGGTAGTTGCTGATGTTCTCTTCCAGGACGATCTGCGGTACACCCAACTATATCGCTCCTGAAGTTCTGTTCGATCAGGATAATGGACATAGTTTTGAAGTGGATGTTTGGTCAATTGGAGTGATCATGTATGTGGTCCAGTGTGATCTATTGCCCACTCATCCGAGTCCAGCTAATCCATCATATTTAGGTACACCCTTCTGATCGGGAAACCGCCCTTCCAGACCAAAGACGTCAAGACCATATACAAGCGGATCAGAGAGAACAGATACGAGTTCCCTGCAGACAAGGAGATCTCGCATTCAGCTCAGGATTTGATATCTTCCATTTTGAATCCTAAACCGGGTGTGTTGGCTGGCTTGGTCCCCGACCTTCACTACAGCTGATCACATCTATCCTTTTTAGACGAACGTCCACCGCTCGACAAAATCCTCTCCCATAAATGGTTCCTCGACGGACCTTTCCCAGCCTACATCCCAGCTTCAGCCAACGATTTCGCTCCTGACTATCGACATATATCCACCTCTCAATCTCGACGTAACTTCCAAGCTCTGTGTCAGAAATCGAAAATTGGTGTCGTACCATCCTTGGCTCCAGAAGTTGTGTCCCGACCTCGTGCACCCCTTGGACCTAGTATTCTACAACAAGAAAGGGATTTCAAGAACGCCGTTCAACCCGACAGTCCCATTTCTGCTTTGCTCACTTCAGCTCGACAACCTTTGGTGCAGGCTTCGGCGCCCATCAAGGAACCTTCATTGCTACGAAAATTATCTGCTGCAGGTGCAGCGTCTACATTAAGTCCCGCCAGAAAGTCGGCACTGGGTAGAGAGCAATACGGAGTTGCCGGACTCGGACCTTCCTCAGCGAGAAGACATGCTAGCCCTATGGAGAGAGTTGGCGAAGAGGATGACGAGGAGCAGGAAGTGGAAGTTTTGGAACCTCAAAGGGAAAGAGGTTATGAAAACGCTGTTAGAGAACGGGGATTGGCAAATCAAAAGGCTAGGATCGTCTCTGAAATGGCCGGTGAAAGACATCGACATAAACATCATGAACAGCGATTACCATCTGTGTCACCCAAAAAAGCTGCTCCATTAGGCTCAGCTACTACTTTACCCCGACCGCCTGCAACTGCTTCAGCCCTCACATCTAGCAAAACCAAGGATTTCAAGACGAGCTTATTTGACGTAATTGGCCAGAATCTTGCGAATGGATTGGCAATGTCGCAAAATGAGCAAGGATTCAGGACGCCTCGTAAGTAAAGGAGTCTGCCTTGCGACCGTGTCCTCGAGATTACCTAAGCAGGAAACTGCTAATCGGGACTCATTCGCAGACATCGACCCGAATCCAGCCCCACCGAATGTGTTCGTTGTATCTTGGTTGGACTATTGCACGAAATACGGAATGGGGTTCGCTATGACCGATGGGACCGTCTCGGTCCATTTCAATGACTCGACCTCGCTTGTACTGGCGCCTGGCAAACAGTGAGTATCGGTATTCTCCATGCGATCAGCTCTCACTCGATTCGGGCTCTTACTGATGTCACTCTTTGCAGGCATTTTGATGATATCCGACCCACAGCCTCTGACGATCTATCTCACCATACTCGACGATCTCACTCCATAGACGCCTACCCATCTGACCTCAAGAACAAAGTATACCTGCTCAAACACTTTGAAAGTTATATGCTTGATAAACTGTTCCTTGAGCAGCCTTACACATACGATGATGTGAATCTAAAGACCGGAATGGTTTTCATTGTGAAATATCTAAGAATGAAACATGTCATTCTGTTCAGATTGAGTAATGATGTTCTCCAAGTGAGCTTTTCATGTATCTCGTTTTCCTCCGAACAACAAGCTAATACGATTACCTGATATAGTTTAATTTCTATGACCACACCAAATTGATACTATCTCAGGATGGTTTAGTGGTCTCGGTAATTGACCGACATTCGATCTTGAGAACGTGGAGTCTGGAAAGTCTCCTGCAGCCGATAGGCGATGATGCCAATCCGAAAGATAAGAAGAGGATAGAAGGGGTAGTACATAAAGTACAATATGCAAGGTTAGTCGTGATCTTATCAGACAGTGGTCGATATGTAACTGATGGATTCGATTTTGTTGTAGAGACGTACTAGCCAAGATCAAGTCGCACGGCATGAACAAAGCCACCGATAACAAACCGGGCGTGAATGGTGTACCTGTCGCTGCTGGGACGAGAGCTGCGGTACAGAGAGAAAAGGAGATCATGAAACCCATCCGATGATCAGTAATCGAGGCAACAATTCATTGATGTCAAGCGAAGCGGTCCTGTTACTACTCCATACACATATATTTTGGACAATATAATATACATGTTGATATACCTCATCGTTCCGATTGTTTCATTTTCGTTTTTCGCCCTCCCATCTTTTTATACCCATCATCACTTCAATCGATCATGTTGGATTTCTCTTTCCATTTAAGACTGTATTGTATTCCTCTCATATGACTTGTGTTTATTGTTATCATCAGGTATCAGGTATCAAGATAGGTCTATTGGTCCATGCATCTCATGTTATGTTGAACACGGGTGATTCGGTGATTTGGTATGAGGAGTGGGTGGTGGACAAGAAAAGTGGAGGTCGTCGATATTGCGAAGGGTGAAATGTCATTTGCATTCCTCTATTGGATGAACATTTCTCATCAACTCAACCCATCAATACAATTCATCACACAGCAGACCGAAGGAAAACACGATCAGATGATACAGATATGAACGACGAAAACCAGATGACAAGACCTATACCGGTGATACTGTTCAAAACTCCCTCTCCATCCTCTTCGCTTGACCCATACTCACAGTCACTCTCATCAAAATCGTATCAACCCACTTTCATACCTGTCCTAGAAGAGACATACGATACGAGCTCCCTCGTACCATCACTAGAAGGAGGATCTGAACATTGGGAAGGGGTGATTATAACCTCCCGTAGAGGGGCTGAAGGATGGGTGAGAGCAGTCACCCAATCTCGTATTGGTACTGTAGCAAGTCCGAAGGGTAAAGGAAAAGGCAGGTGGGACGAGGTTCCCTTATTCACAGTTGGAAATGCATCGTCAGATCGTCTTTCGGAATCCTCCATGCCACCAGAATATATACCGCATGCTGTTGGATACGAAGGAGACGTACCACCTAAATCGGCTGTTCATCTAATTCCTCATATAATAGATCGTCTACCAAGATTAGAAGGAACTTATAAAAAGTATTTGTTTGTAAGAGGAGATAAGTCAACGGAGGTACTTCAAGATGAATTGAGGAATAGCGGAAGGATAGTAGAGGAATTTATGGTTTATAGAACAACGCCTAGATTGGATATTGGAGAGAACATCAATAAATTTAGAGAAAGCCGACGACCACGACCCCAGCCGAAATCAGATGAGGATGGAGATGGGAAGGGGAATGGACAAGAAGGGAAAGGATGGTTATGCTTCTTCTCACCTTCAGGCGCAGAGGTCGTCTTGCCTCACTTGAAGAATCCGAAAGACGACGAACATGGATTTGAGGATGGGTATTGGAAAGGATGGAAGATATTTGTTATTGGAGAAACTACGAAAAAGTACTTCGAAGAAAGGGGTATCAAGGTTGATGCGGTTGCTGAAAGACCTAATCCCCAAGGACTGATGGATGCTGTACGAGGTTATGACAGCATATGACAGTATACGACACTCCGTGAAGACTCGACGAACTTGATGAGAAGATGTCAAATTAAGGATACTTTCAGATTACATGCGATGTTTCTATGCTATGGAATGGTGAGGTATATCCCCTGTCTTCGATAAACATGTGCTCAGAGATGACAATGAAGGCGCCAGCTGACGATATATGAACCCTTAGAACGTCAAATACCATGCATCGATATACCAATGTGCCACTGCCAACATCACTGATCGTGCAGCATCAGAACGACTTCCAAAATTCATGGAAGGCATACCCTGTAACCTAAACAGGCTATGGACCCACAGCGTGGATCCAGGAATTAGGGCTTAGATCAACCTCCATACGATGACCCTCCAGTCTGATGGTCAGATGAATCTTCCAATCGATCGATCGATTCCGATAACGCCGTATAAGCAGAATCAAATCTCGCGAGGGACTCATCGATGGCGTAAGAATCGGCACCACTTCGGCACGGACTGTCAGAATGCATACCATCCTTGTATATATAGACTGAGAGACTTGATCACACGCAACTCACCTGTCCGTTCGGGAAGCCGAAGACGACATGGTGGTTTTAAGACTACTTGAACCGGTGGTCTGATACCGGTTATCATCCCTATCGTGTATGAATCGCGTGTTACCGCTCCAAGAGGCACCAGGTTGATCGATATTGGTCGTTATGGGAAATGAATTCTATTCAAAAGATTGAAGAAAATATAGTACTGTAAAAGATTGTGGTAGGTTGAAAAGGGAGTTGAACGAGTGGGATATACATTGTACGAAGAGTTCTTTTCTGCTCATTTTTAAGGCTTTTATATGTGTGGAGAACTATTGAGATCACCTGGTGCTCGGGAAATCCTGATTGGACACGAATGAAACCAAAAACAAGGGATGGTCGCTTCCTATAGGGGAAAGCTGAAAGGTGCCTGATCATTGTGGTACTGAATTTACGGATCCTCCTTTTACCTACCAAACGAGACATAATGGGAGATCGGTGACATCCTTGTTCTTCGGTTCAAGAGGGTCATGCAATTTAGGCATTGCCGTCACGCCTTGACGATCCCAGTTGAAGATCTACTGAGCATCTCTCAGAGGCACACAAATATTCTTCTAATTAGCAGAAGCAATGACACAAGCAATCAGGATCAAAGGCATATCGTTCCGTGAGCGATTGTCATTGACGTTTCATCTGTACTTTCTCTTAGCGGTAATTCAAGAAACACTCTGGAGACAACCCAAGTAAATAACGGATGAGCTCATATGACCATACAGCGGGTTCTCAAGGGACAGTTTCATCATCTCAAAAGGAACCAGAGGATTCATCATCTCAAAAGGCATAAGGACCTCGTGGACTTTGTCCGTCAAGGTCACTATATTGTACATAATGCAGTATGGGCTCCCATCGAGGCCGATTTATCCCCGAGAGTTCTGGCTGCCCGAGTGGTCAGTCTGAGACTGTGAGGCGTCGTCTTTACTACTCCCAAGTCGACTGAGCCGATCAGACAGTCTGCTATACGCTGACTCCATTGCTGATACAGCTGTAGCCCCCTCTTTGGTTGACGCCGTGGTGGCAGTGCTGATATGATAAGTGAGGTTACATTAGCTCAGTACAGTGCAGTATTATGCCTCACAACTAAGACTGACCGTTTGCTCTGGGGTGATTTTGTTATCACTGGTATGTCCCATATAATTGCTGTGTCGTCCTCTTCAGGCCTGAGACCTTGACCTTCGCCTGTGACTGTCATTTCGAATGCTAGATATTATCAAGAAGTGGTGAATGATGGAATGCAATGACAGAAGTATATCGAGGTCAACAACCATCCAGAACTCATGTATACGAGCATATATACATGCACAATCGATCAGGTCATTCCTATCATATTTCGCCTTCTGATCAATCCTACTAGGATTCTGTAAAAGGAACCGCCTCATCTTTTCTTTCATATGGGAGAAGAAGCAAATCTGGTATGCTGCGCTGAGATAAATGGGTCGTCCTGCTCAATAGTCATCAAAGGATCAGGCTCATAGAAGCAGCTTTGAGTTCATTCTTGCATCGAACAATTTAGCCTCTTTACGCTCATAGGCTTCACTAGCAGATGGTTGATTGCTCACCGACAATGAACAACCGGTCATCCGTTCGGCAACAAGTCATACTCATCAGCAAAAGCTGTGCCACGGTTCTCTCAACGAGTAGAAAATTGTGCTTCGTGTACTAGAAGATCAGTTTACCCGAGCTAATCCCGACCCGAAGGCATACCAATTTCGGAGTTAATACCTGACTAACGGCCATCGTTGAATTCCTAATCGAGTATGTTGAACCCTCCTGTCCTTGAGCTTCCTTTACGTGGTGGCGGTGATAGGAATTCTTTAGGTATAATCCCACTTCGACCAGTAGATGAAGCTGTCTGATTGGCAGTACTGGCTGAAGTGTCCGTTTGAGATCCTGCTTGAGGCTGAGACAGAGTGCTATTGCTAGTGCTACACGTTCGACCAAGTGAGCGACTGCTCTCAAAGAGATCCTGCACAGTACACTGTATACTGTATAGTGCGATCTCGTCATTGATGAGTGACATGAAAGCAAGCCCACAGGATCATTAACCTCTCAAATCTTGAGATGACTCGTATCTGTCTTCATTGTTTTGAAATAGGGTCGAGGAAGAGGAACACGGCAGTTTATCATTCGCATTCGATCCGATCAAATATTTCACTTAATCTTCCTCATCAATGAAGTCATCATTATACATAGTGAGATACAGTGCAGTACAACCATAGACATGTATATACAGCTAACGCATTACAAACCAACACAAGAAGCAGCTTGCGCGTTCTACTTCAACCGCATAGAGTACCTCTTTTACAGCCATCACGGTATCGTATCGTTATGATGATCACCGCCTTTTGTCTGTCTCCCTCATGTTGGTCTCAGACAAATATTGTAATCTTCACCAGCCTAGAATTTCCTTACCCCTACCGAACGTCTCCAAAGAAGTGACAATCAACCTCGACCAGCTCCCTCTGAGCAGCAGGAACCCTATGATCATCCACCACCAATCCTTTTCCTTCCTCAATACCATCTCTTTTCCCATACCAGTCGCTGAAGTAGATAAGAGACCTTCTCGTGGTCCTATCCCACCCATATACCGTCCATTACTTGGCCCAGGAGCGAACAGAACATCTAGTCCCAAGTATCTTTCCACGGTATACCGGAGTGATTGCAATCTCAACATGAAGAGGAACAGCAACGTCTTGATTAAATCTCTCTTTCTGTTCCTCGCATATTTAGGTCGAATAGAATATGATTTACCTCCAGTAAGTGAGGAAGAAGGAACTTTGACAGCTGGATAGCCAAACCATGGATTCGAAGTATCGTATTCACCTACCACCTGGCCACCATGACCTTCAGGTTCTTCCGAATAATGTTCACCTAAAGAAGGGGGCTCTAATGCACCAGGAGTAGAAGGACTTATTTGACCTGTATCCAGATCATTCACTAAGTTTATCGTATCTCTATCTTGCTGCTCATCTCCAGCTGTATGACTTTCTCCCAATTTACTAAGCGTACTGACTCCATAAGACTGTAAGACCTTGGCATGATGTTTCTGCAATCTATCCGAATACGTCCTAGCGTTCTTCAAGCCCTCTTCGTTCTTTACGCCTAAAAGCCTGAGAGGGGGTCGAGATCGCCTTTCGGACAATGATCTCTCATTCAGATCTTCGAACAAAGCGGGTCTCAATACTTTTCTGGGCTTTTCTTCCTCGTGCATTTGATCTTCCGTCACTGAGTCCGATTCTGAATCAGAATCAGATAACAAATCAAGGTTGGCTAACCTTGACGGTGAGAGATACAGGTGAAAATCCGATAATGATTTTATACGTTGTATCGCACTTTGTCCAACCCCGGTTCCATTGGCGATGAGTGTGGGTGTCTTACTCCCACTCCGACTTCCACTTTCGTTCCCTTTGATGAGCGGAGTAGATCGTCTGGAACTGCTCCGCCGAGATAAAGTTGGTATGTACATCTCGGGCGATATATCGTGAGTCGGAGTAGGTTCTTCAACTTCCAATTGTGGTACATCACCATCTTCTTCTTCCTCCTCTTCTTCAGCGGGTTCAGGGGGCGAGTTCGCCTCTCTAGATTTAGTCATCCTCAATCCAGATCCGAATCTCCAGCCTCCGAGATTGACTGCTGAGCTATTCCGTCGACTTCTCGCTGGAGTGGTAGGGGCGGAATAATAGATATCGGCGATTGAGCTGTATGATGAATTTCGGGAAGGGGAGGCAAGAAAGGGCTGATCGAATGATGAGTGATGGGTGTAATATGAGTATATAGGATTATGTAGAGACGGGAAAGAATACGAGTGATTACCACCATACGCTGTGTTGATGCAGTACATGGATAGATTAGTATTGACGCGAGGGAGAAAGTAGATCTACTCTTGCTCACTTACCTCGAGGTAGTTTGTTGAGGTCAAATACAGCTTCCAGATTCTCTTTGTTATCTAAGAATGCGACTTTTTCCAAAGCTGATCTGGGTAAAACACGCTTGATGACGTTCCACATCGATCGATGGGTCCATCCTGCATTGACGACGTAGACGCTTTCGATCATCCCTGGGAAATGGTTGTGACCCACTGAGAGTAACGTTGGCAGGAGCTCGACTTCCTATAAATCGATATCATAGTGAATGAGTCGTAAGTATCTTGAAAGGTACAACTTGCGACTCACCATATTTCTATAACCCGCACCATTGGCATCGACTATCAAACACAATCCCTCGCCACCTTGCCCCAAATGTACATTCTGCTTCTTCGTCCAAATCCCTTTCACCCAATAATCCCTCAACGTCCTTCTGGCCACTTCCAATGCCGACCACGCATAATTCTTCAAATCATCCAATTTCCCATTCGTATCTCTTATAACCTCTTTCACCGTCAACACCGCTATCGGGCGTCCCAATCTATCGGTGTGCTCGGGTAAAGGCAGTATGAAGAACAATGGAGATTCTGTATAAGGGGGGAAAGAAGGGATAGGAGAATGGAGAGATAGGGTGATACGTTGCTGTAAAGTACTTAATAGGGATGTGAGTGTCTTCGTCTCGTCGAATCGATGTCTCTACCAGTAGTCTATAATATCAGCAGATGCAACGTCGATAAGAGGACGTGTACAACAGTAGTTTAACACGCACCCTCAAATGCCTGAATATACTGTCCATATCCTTGGTCCACTCTTCTACTCCATTCCATTCTTCCTCGTCCCATCCTTCCTGAGCTCTCAATTCTTCAGCATCGTTCCTCAAATCTTCCTGAACTCTTTGAGTGAGGGGCAGATAAGCTTCGTACTCGGCTCGGGAGTTCTGGAACCTTTGTAGTGCTGGCGGTTGGGGTGTTGAAGACGATGAGGATGACATGATTCTTTGTCCCTCTCGTGAGATAGCTATAGCTTAGGGATGGCTCGCTGTTCACCCAGGATCATGATCAAGCTGTACTCGAACGAAGGTTTGATAGCGAGGAGATGACGTCTGAGGATGTTGATTGTGAGATGGATATGTCCTATGACCGGATGATCAATTTACATCTGCATGATTGGTTTGACGGAGATCACCGAAACACCCCACCCAAAATTGCTTCCGCCTTCGATCCTCTAATTTGGATCCAAAATAAACATGACACTTCCACGTCCACTTGCTTGCACTCGTGAATCGGAGAGTTCGCAAGTATTCCATTCGGTATATCATTGTCTTCTTCCCTGGTCTGGCTCGTCGTTTTTCCCCTGTCCTGGATATCCATCTACACTGGAATGCTCCCCTCCAGTCTCTTGTTCGTGCTGTCGTTGGTGCTCCTGTCGGGATGTTTGGCTGCGGAATCGCTATATAGCGTATTGGGAGGTAAGTCGAGTTTCTCTTGTTGGTTTGCCTTCCTGATCTGTTGGGCTGATATGAGGTATGTAAAACAGTGAAGAAGGATGCTTCCGAGGCTGATCTGAAGAAAGCTTATCGGGTGAGTTGTACCTTCCCCGCATGCAGGAATATCTGTAGCTGATATACTATATATCTCTTCGTCTAGAGATTGTCAAAGAAATTTCACCCCGATATAAATCCTGACGAAGCAGCTCACGAGAGGTTTATAGAAGTATCGAAAGGTTAGTGAGATAAAACGTCAGCTGTTGGGAGCCGCATATCTGTCCTTGAGCTGACTGAGTTATATACAACTACTCGCTCAATAGCTTATGAGGTGCTGTCAGATACGGAGAAAAGAGGGATATACGATAGACATGGAGAGGAAGGGCTAAAGCAGCACGAGGCAAAGAAACAGGCTGGAAATCAAGATCCATTCGCCCGGTTCTTCGGAGGTGAGTACAACTGTCCCATCGAATCGAGCTTCACTTTGGGTCACTGGACAAGGACGCGTTTTATACTGCATGATGATGAACATAGCCCCTTGCGAGACGTTAAGCAGGACTGATAGCTGATTTGTGGTACTATTTACATCTCATAGGAGGTGCACCACAGGAACAAAGGGGTCCAGGATTAATAACGAATTTAGAGGTCTCTTTAGCGGATATGTACACGGGGAGAACCGTTGAGGTGGGTACACCATATTATACGGTGTCTTTCGATACTAGACTAGAGAGACTAACTGTGCTTTGATCAATTCAATAGTTCCAGATACCGCGTAAAATAATATGCACGCATTGTCATGGATCAGGAGCCGAGTCGGACAAGGATATACATGAATGTCAGCATTGTGGGGGTCGGGGTATGACTGTTCAGAGACATCAGGTGTTCCCTGGAATGTTCACGAACGTCCAGATGCAGTAAGTCAAATCGTTCCTTCATTGCCCAGGTATTGCTATCACTTCATAATTGTCATTGAGCCATCAGGTGAAGGAGAGTTTCATGCTAATTCAACTACTATTCGTCCAGATGTAACCATTGTAATGGTAAAGGCAAACGAATAACCCGACCATGTCACTTATGTAAATCCAACAAAGTGATAGATACAGATCATACACTGGCTGTACATATACCTGCAGGTGCACCTGAAGGATTCGAAGAAGTGTTCAGCGGGGAAGCGGATGAAAGTACAGAATGGGAAGCTGGAGACGTGGTTGTGCGGGTTAGAAGTAGGAGGGAAGAAGGGCAAGGTGGTTGGGGGAGGAAGGAGGGAGGTATCACGGGGAGGGTTGTATTGGGTGTTGCTGAGGTGAGTGAGGCAAATTTCTAACTTGCTGGAGCTGTTCTTCAGATGGTATATGTCTTTCATTCCCATCCATGGGCTTGAATGCTCACACTATACTCAACTGTATATGAAGTTCGCTGACTGGACATAATATGTAGGCGCTCCTCGGCTTCGAACGTAATTTGACGCATCTTGATGGAAGAACGATACCCATAGGGAGAAAAGGTACTACTCAACCTGGTGAAGTGGAAGTGATAGAGGGCGAAGGGGTAAGTCAGCTGATGAAAGCAGACCTTTTTCCATCGAAGCTGATTCGTAAGCTGATTTATAACATGAGTTCATCAGATGCCTGCATATTCGGATGTACCACAGGGGGACATGTACATAGAATATTCAGTTGTGATGCCTACGGAAGTGACGCATGATACACAGGAAAGTGAGTGGACTCTCAACCCGAGGCAGTTTATTGCGCTGTTGCTGATGCCATTGTTTTATATTCCGTAGAACTGCGGGATATATTTGGGTACCATCCATTGTCATCGCATCATGATGAGCTATAACGATGCATAAGACATAGATATGCAATGCATCTTACCCACATAGATGATAGCGTGATCATGCTGCAGCCACATACGCTGATAAGATAAATGCCGCATTACCCCCCATGGGGTTAGATAGGACACCAGGAACGCCAATCTGGGGTTGTAATGTGTTATGAGGTTACCGAGTGATTCCGAGTTCGTAGTATGGCAAGATGTCTCGTGATCAGTTGACTGGTACTAGCATACTCTATGGGGTGAGGTGATATCACATCCTATCCTATCTCACTACGAGTATATATACCGCAAGTCGTGCTGGACTATCTCTTCTTTCCCCTCTCCACATCCCACTTTCTCTTGCCATAACTCATACACATAAGCAATAACACATCCTTCTCACTTCATATCTACTTTGAAAGTAGCGGTTGTTACCAATCACAGCACTTCGACAAGATGACTAGAACAGAGGTCAGTACTTCAGTCGTGTCTACTCACTGCCAAGAAGACCAATGAGCTGACGAGATGATCATGATTTGCCCTTCTTATGATGCCCCCTGTTACTGTTCCTTATCTGTGTCTTATCTTCGGCCCACGTACTATTGCGTCTATACTTGTCTTCCTCCTGGTTGTCTTATCTCGGTGTGTGTCACACTTCAACACCCTCCTACGTATCCCATATTACCAATCCATTTCCTCCTCTTCGTCATCATTACCCTTCCTCTTCATCCCACAGCGAGCCCAAAACCCCGCTGCGGTCTCCAAAGACCGACACTCCCGCTCTGGTCTGACCAAGACCGAGCTCTCCCATAAGGGAGGGGACGGCGCCCATAATTGGGGATCATGGAAGACTAAAGGTCAAGATGAAATCTCAGGAATGGAAGATGCCAATGGAGAAATTTTCCAACTTGACGAAGAACGAGGTCAAGATCAAGCCAAAGGTCGAAATGACGATGACGAGAATGATGGTGTTGGTGAACTTCGAGGTAATAATGCGAACAACGATGTTGAAGGTAATATCGCTAGATCCCCTGCGGAATCTACGGGTAGCCTTGATAGACCGAATCAAGGTCAAAGAAGGATGAGCAGTTATAGTGAGGAGGAAAAGAAGGAGGCGCTTTTATACAGAGGTGGATGGCACAAGGCTGGTGAGTATGATGTTCTTATCTACATCAATATCCTTTCCAGAACCTCACCGGCATCAAGCGTTGACATTGCACCTCCTACCACTCCCGATTCTGTATGCCGCGTTCTGCATTGACCTGAACTCTTATGCCTGTATTAGGGGTCGACCTCGCTCAAATCGCTAGAACTTCATACGGTATCGCCCAATCTCCCCCTTTGGCCACAAGTCCTTCGAAAGTCAAGCACGGATTCAACTTTGTGAGTCACGAGCTCTATCATTCAGCCGAAACGTTATACCTTGTGCTGATCATTTTCGGCTCGGCTCATCGTAGAACAAGTAGAAGGAACCTTATGAATCCCACTCAACACCTCACTACTCTTAGCTTTTTCGTCAGCTCTTCCAGTCTTGCAACTTCCCGTGTATACACAAATAAGCGAAATATATCAACAAATAAACAATGAAAAACCAACAGAAAGCAACCTTAGACGAATATCAAGGACAAGAAACTGAAATGTCATAAAACAAGTAAATGAAGAGTTGTAAATTGAAAACAGTAAGAAATAAAAAGTAAGGATTTGTATGTCTGTGTATTCTATGATAAAGTAAATCAGGTTGGAAATCTATGCATTGATTGCACATGCAACGCTGCGGTATCTCACATAGATACATGCACTTACAACACGTATAAGTAGACATCAAGGATATGTCAACATTCAAAGGTATATGTGAGGTTACAACGAACGACAAGCTCAACGATGTCTTTCCCTTTGTTCAGACCTCCTTTCATGGTCCAATACATATATAGGCGTCCATATTGAAATGGACAGGATTGAAGCAACTGTACATCGCTTTGGTATTTCCATAATTGAATTGTCACCTCTTGGCCATGTTATTAATTTCAAGCGTGTTAATCCCAAATTCTATCTAACTGAATGAAACTTGAACGGCATGGGGTACGACAAGAAGGACGGTCATCGTTCTTCCGGTAGACATGGTAGTAGCAGTAGGAAACATAAGACAAGTCGTGAAGGTGATCGGGAGAGATCTTCAAGAGGAAGAGAGAGTGATCGTTCAGATGCTCAGAGAAGAGTGAACGATACGGCTAAGACTGTTGGCGAAGGTGCTGGGAAAGCATATGATTCCGTGGCTGATTTATTTGGCGGGGTGAGCTGAGTCCTTCCTTACCTCGTTGATGTTCCCTTCTGGATACTGATAATTTATCATTTATGCATATTCTGGGTACGGTTTGAGGATCTAATCTGAATCTTACTGACTATCTCTTACTTGTATGGGTGTGTAGGAAAGAGAACTGGATCGAACGATTAGAAGATATAATCCAACTTTCTACGAATTTGCAGATAAGACTTTCCTTGGTAAATTTGGTCTACCCAATAAACCTAGTAAATTCTTGTTGTTTATCATAGCCTTAGGTTTAATACAATCGTAAGTGGCATCATAGTCAACCTATGATTTGGTCAATCTATATCCAATCTAGCGATTAATTTTCTTAACACATCATACTTTCCGATCTAGGTTCATACCCCTCTTGCAATGGCCACTCGATTTCGTTTCCCGCTGGCTTTCATTCCTCTTCCTCTTCGGCACAGGCCTGGACGAGCTAAAAGCGGGATTTGAGAGCAGTCGAAGAGCTCCAAAGATCAAATCACTCTTGACAGTTTTCGTGATAGTATCGGCATTACAGCTCATACCGAATTTCTTATTCCAGACGTATTATCATTTCGGTGCATTATGGTCTTTCTTCCTACCCGTCATACTATTTATCACACCATTCAAAGACTCGCCCGATCAGACTTTAGCTAGTCTATTGTGCGATACGTTCTTTGGAGGGGCTTCGATGATGATTAGTGCTATGATACCTGATTCGATGAGTGGTGAGAATAGTCAGAATATGGTGAGTTCCAATGCCCACTTACATGTTTTATGACTGAGTGAGATTGTTCTCACGAAACTGAGTCGTGTATCTTATCATTATAGGCAATACTTGCTGGAGTAATCACAGCTGGTTTGTTGTAAGCTCCTTATTCCATTTGCGTGTGCGTATGCGTCAGCCACTAATGATTCCCATTCCTGTCCGACAGTTGGATAGGCTACCTTGGTTCAATGGCATGTTACATCCTAGTCTGGGCTTTTCTATCTCTCTCAACGATAAACACCCTAGGTCAACCATTCATATCCAAAGAAGAAAGTTCATCGGGGTTTTATCGACAAATGAAGATCTGGCATTGTACCATGGCGATATGGTCATGGCGTTACTTGATCAGTGCGATCGAGAGTATCTCCATACCAGGTATAATATCTGTGATAGGATTGATCCAGTATTATATCCCGACCTACTTCCTATGGATGACTGGTTGGTGGTTCGCTATGCTTATGACGAAAAAGACAGAAAAGAGACATGTAAGTCTGACTTATCGAGATCATACTAGTGGCATTGGAGAAAAGCTGATTAATGGATTATCCTGTTTATGATTAGCGAGCCGATACGTGGTATGCTAAATGGCTTATGGGAGTTGGCAGTGCCGCATCTTCGTCGAGGTCGGGATCGGGGAGGTCGGATAGAGATAGGCAAAGTTCTTCTGGGAGATCATCAGAATCACGATCGGGATCGGGAGCAGGTAAACATAGGTCATCCAGGTCCGACAGGGATAGGGAGAAAGATAAAAAACGTAGAAAGTAGTCTGCGATGACGATGGATATGCATTATGATATGCAATTCAACCTCTATAAAAGGAGCATTATATTCAACACTAAGAAGCTCAACAGGGAGCATTAGCTCTATAAGTTTCCCTTCATCCCACTAGGCATAAGCCGCGAAGCGCTCACCAGTGGTACATGTGCAATTTCGTCTCGTCATGGTCATGTGAGGGATCGATAAAGTTCAATCATAGACCTTCTGAACATCCTCTAATCGATCTACTCCCGATAGTTCCCTTGACACTGCCACCCACCCCACCATCCAGGAACATCTTACTCAATCTCACTCTATCATCCGATCCTTGACTTTTCTTCCTTCCTAGCGTCCCCGTTCGTACGTCCAAAGTACCCCAAGTCGACATATTTCCTTGTCTCCGTTCCTTCCTTAGAGTCTTACCAGAATGTAAAGTCCTGATAGCTTCGTCAACCTGTCCACGTTTGATCGTACTTCCCAATCTCTCGTGACGTTTCAATATGGTTTCTATCGAAGGCTTTCTCATCTTAGGAGGTGGAGATGAATCAGGGAATCCTTGTATAGTAGAGGACGTCGATACCGAAGTAGAAGTATGTGAGATGGTGGTAGATACGCTCGTACCAGTATTTTGCTCTTTCAACATCGTTATGCTCACTTCGTTAGAAGCGATTTCCAAACTTCTTGAGAAGCTAGATAACAAACCTAACAGACGCTCAACATCGTTTTCAGATTCTGATTTTTCACCAAAGTACCTTAACAAGCCAATGATATCTGTTCGTATTTCTTCGTATGTGAGTTTGAGTTGAACCACCTTTGGACTTGTCTCCGATAAGAATGAGTTGAGGATATCATGAAGATTGTCTTGAGCAAAAAGCAAAGGAAGGAACGATTGTGCTGCCTCAAGAGAGGATGAGATCTCGTTGATTGATGAGGCAAGTTCTGATACAACGACTAGGTGGCATTCCAACATTCAGCATCTTCTTGTGTTCTGTCCATGGTATAGACTATCCGAGAAGGAAGAGAATGAACGATCACTTACTTCTCGCTGCTGGTTCCAAAGCCGGAGCGTCCTCGCCCCATATTACCAGATCGGGATTCTTTCTCAGTAGGATCTTGGCCAAGTAATGCAACATCGTTGGGCAACCTGAACCTTTGGCCGTGCGAGTATCTTTCATCTGAGTCCGAGGTATACCATTAGCTCATCACGTTCTCTCACTACCTCACAAATAACGGAGATAATCCGAATGCATTTCGTTAACTCACCTTCAACAACGCTTCGAGCTGGAATCCCGCTGCGTTACCTCTGAACGTTTCACCATTCAATCTATTACCCAAAACCAATACGATCTGCCACATCCTTAGCGTCAGCTCATGCTCAAC
Source organism: Kwoniella mangroviensis CBS 8507 (assembly GCF_000507465.2). NCBI lineage: Eukaryota > Fungi > Basidiomycota > Tremellomycetes > Tremellales > Cryptococcaceae > Kwoniella > Kwoniella mangrovensis. The sequence continues at coordinate 1,771,362 of NW_027062534.1, read as the reverse complement.
AGCTATTACAAAGTTGTTCATTATGTTAATGCTCACCTTGAGAACCTCTCTCAGCCTGTCACTTCCTCTCAGCTCCTTGACTACATTTTTGAGTATCATCAAGTCAGGCATAATTTCATTCAACATCATTTCGAACTTCCTCCTGAATACCATAGTCTCAAGTCGGAGCTTCAAATTCGGTATGGAAGATATCTATCAATATGAGAAATATCAGTTGACGATATTTTCAAGCAAGGTAATATAGCAGGACTGACCTCCTTAAAGTATAGATCAGGTTTGGAGAGTTTCGATATATCTCCGGAGAACGATCGGATCTTCTCGACCTGGATCGAATCAAATCAGCTATACAATCTGCGTTATCAGACCTTTCGGGGAAGCGGGATGACTGACCTCTTCGGCAGTAGGCAGCATCCGACTCAACGTCGCAAGATCATCCATATCCAGCAGATCATCATCCACTTCTATGATAGCTCTTCGTATCTTGGATGGAGACAGTCGTAATCGCGTCAACATGATTCCTGAACACGGACATCAGCTTGTTTCTCATCAGGACAAGATTCGTTGAGGCGACTAACCAATGTTATTCGACCGCGCTGTACGATCGGAAGTTCCTATAAGCATCGCGACTAAGACCACTCATGAGGTACTCACTGATGTCCAGGACCGTTACTACCTCTTTACCCTTCCCTTTCCCTTTATCCATCTTCTTCGCACCACTGTCGACTGAGAAGACCTCATTAAGGTCATGGAAATCTAGATCAAGATCTTCTGATCCGGGAAGAGATGTCCAAATGGTGTCCTTTACTGCATAGGAAGGCATTTTGGACCAGAAGAATGGCTAAACAGTCAAGATCAGCTGGTTGGTTTTCCTTATCCGGTCTTTTTTTTTTTGGAAAAGAGACTTACCTTTAGTTTCGGTTGTAAAGGGTTCGCACTAGCGGGTAGCTTGAACCCTCTTGAGGGACCAACACCGGACGAAGGAGGAGGAGGAACAGGAGCCTGTGAGGTTGGCAAGGACGGTGGAGGGGGAGGAGGCATGTTGTGAGATGTGTGGAGGGATGCCAAAGGCGGAGGAGGCGGTGGTGGTGGAGGAGAAGAGATGGGTGGTCGGGCCGGAATGGCGGAGGTGGAGGGGAGGAAGAACAGTGGAAGAAGGGGTGGTGGGTCTTGGACCGTAACCGGTTCAGAAGAGGTATCGACGCCGCGATTGATAATGCAGGAGCTGGCGGGGGAGGCGGAGCAGGAGCAGGAGCAGGAGGAGCAGGAGGAGCAGGAGGAGCAGGAGGAGCAGGAGGAGATGGTGCTGGTGGCGTACAACGAGCATTGCTGGGATCCGGGGGACTGATATTCATGTTATTTGAGGTTACGATCTCCAACTCTTCAAGTCTTTGCTTTGATTTATTGAGCAGCTCCACTTCTTTCCTCAGAATCTCGATCGTTTCTTCCTGTTGCGTCCAATTCTTGACAGCCTGATCCACGATAAAATCCGCATCAAACTTGACCTTGACTTTCGCGTCTTCATCCCAGTGTTGAGTCTGAATCTTAAAGCGAGATTGTATAGTTTCGATGGCTCGTTCAAGATAGTCCACTTCTTTCTGCTTTTCAAAAAGAGCCTCATCTCCAACATGAACCTGGATCAGGCATCAGTTTTCATTTCCGATATCTCTCGAGGTGAGAGACTAGCATGACTTACCTTCCTCCTAAGATCGCTCACTTCCTCCATAAGAGCATCGAATCTCAACCTTTCCCTATCTCGCATTTCAGTGTTGACTCCGAACTTGCGAAATGAGCACAGGTCAGCGAGCGGCCTGGATGCCTACGAAGATTAACCCACATCTTTTTGAGGACCGATCCGCTCTTTCAAAGCTTGGAATTCAACTTGTAGCCTCTTTATTTCCTTTTCTTTCACCACCAGATGGTGAACCACGCCCTGCGCCAAAAATACCATGATGTCAGCCAGCTTCCATTCGGGCGATGCCGTTTTCACTCACCTCTCCATCATACTTGTCCCCATTTAGCTCTTTCAACACCATCAATTCCGCGGATTGCCCTTCTGCCTGTTTCTCGAGGAGTTGATTCCGATCTTCCACAATTTTCACTTGAGACTGTAGAGCATGTACTTCTCTGACGAACGATTCGATCAAAGCTCCTTCAGTAATGCCATTTGAGCCTTCCCCTCGAGAAGGCAATATGTCGTTCAGATCAACAAGAAACGAACGCAGTAAGACAGACCAATCTACCGATCTAACAGGATATCAGCTGCACATCCGCAACGTTGGTTCGATTTTCAGCTGCCTTACAGATCATCGAGTCTAGAAAGATGTCCAGCGAAACAGGATAAAATGGAACCGACCATATCTCTATAACATACGAGACGATTAGGTTCACTAGCCTGTCTTTCGCAGAGAAATTGCAGAGCTCACCTTATTGATGGAGTGCTAGCGATCTCTGCCACTTCCTCAATTACGCCTACCAGACCTTTCACTTGGTCTCCGCCGACTATACTCAGTAATCTTCCGACAGCCACGGCCAGATCAGCATTTTGGACTTCACCAAGGAATAGTTCTCTGAATTCCATTAGATCGTCCTCTTGGTCATCCAGATAATGCGTACACTGTTTCAAGAAATTTGAAGGTGGTTCGCACATCTCCAGATCCTGTCATACAGTTATATACAGTATAAGTCACAGTTGCCGATTTTAGAAGCAAATAGAAGAGACTCACTTGAAGCGTCTTCACAAATCCACGTCTTCTCAACTCGCCTCTCAATTCAAGTCGCTCCTCGACCTCTTCACTGGCATTGCATAATGCGCTGCACAGCGCTACTACACCGGTACGCCATTCCCACACGCCTTGAATCTCTTCCTCGTCTTGAACGGGCTGTATACTTTCGACAAACCAAGAGAAGCGGTACTTGTCTTGGTTCAACGGCTTTAATTCCGACAGTGCATCCAAAACAGATCTTGACTCGTTGTCCGGGGAAAGTGTGACCATGGCAGTAAGCAGATCAAGTATCTGATTTCTAATTCGATAAGAGGGTGTTCTGAGAGAAAGGACGGTGTTGTTAAGCAGAGTTTGATGGCACAGAGTAGCGTTAAATCCGACCTGAATGAAGGACATTCAGTGATTTTGTCCTCCTATTATCAAGTAACAACTACAGGAGATGGGCAGGTAAACTCTAACCCACATCGGTATTCATCAGAACCCTCAATGATTTCCCTATTTCCGTTATGATTTGTTCTCCAATATCACCTTTTTGTCTAGGTTCTCTAGCGACCTTCTCTAATAAACTGGATATGGCTGTCAGACCATCAATTAAGATAAATTCGTTGATCCAGGATAATTTGACGGTAGATAGAGTAACTCGAAGCGACAGAAGATGCTTGAGTAGTAATTGGGGGTTTTCCCTCCTGATCAAACCATCAGCTATTAGATGGGTCACGGGCAGAGAAGCTGACTCACGAGTGTTTGAGAGTTTCGACGTACCCGGCAGGAGTGCCCTCCTCCGCTTTGTTGGCTCCAGTCCACCACGACCACAGTCCACCTGTCACCTGCTTTTCCATGGGCCTTATCTCGCTTACTTCTCCTAGAGCTTTCTCGGCTGCACTTGGCTCGGCTCTAGGGGTAGTGACATCTTCCTCGCCGGCTGCCAGAGGCGTACTGAGATGATCATCGCTTTGTGAGCCATTTTCACTGTTCCATACACCCAGCTCAACGAGGGAGAATCTTTTCCAACCTCCTTCCTTGCCTCTGTTAGGCGTAGTAGGTGTAGAGCCCGTTCCACCTGACGACGAACCAGTGAGTTGCGGTAAAAGACGAGAGATTCCGGCACTTGTACCAGTTGAAAGAGATATGAAGGTTGTTGCTCTAGGTGGGGAGATGGCTTGAACGGGTGGAGGAGAGGAAGGTATAGCAGGTGTACCTTGACGATGTCGAGCAAGGAGGTACGCTTTGCGAGATGGTGAGAGCGATGACATGGCTTCTGGCTTGTCTCCATGCAGATTCAGATCGTCCTATTGAGGTTAATAAGTCACTACACTTTCACCTGACCTTTCACCGCTTTGTTGTGGTTGTGACTTACCAACAAGTGCTCCCAGCTGTCAGCGTTCATCTCTTTTTCCACCTCGACTTCGCCATCACCATTCAAAGGCGGATTGAGACTGCTTCTCTTATCTTCAGGTAGCGCTGGAGTTCCCTCAATTACAGCTAAAGGTCGAGATATATGCATAAATTTCCCATCTCTGCTCTTTACTGGATAAAGCTCTACATTGTCCCCTTTGCGGTGGTCTCGGGAGCTGCCGTTGGGTAGTCCGTCGATATCAGAAGTCGTTGAAGAAGACGGCTGAGGGGTAGAAGTCGAGAATAGCTCGGACAAGCTATTACTTTGCGCATGTCGGGGTTTCTTAGATAAGGTTGATGCATCGAGTCCCTGAGGCTGAGAAGTCGATGCTTTCAAGGTTGATTTCGGTGATTCAAACTCAACCTCTGTTGAAGCATTCTGTCGCTTTTCATCTATATCCTTTCGCTTCTCAAACAGCCAATCTTCGTCCAGGCTCATTTGGATCTGATCTATCCCTCGGCCCCGGATTAAGCTCAACACGTAATCCTTGGGATCCAGAGTCCGCTCTCCCACAGCTAATTTCCATCGTACGTTCTCTCCAGTGGCTTTTCGGGTCTCTGTATGGTCGACTAGCGAGCTTGATCTTGAACGGTTGGTCGTCTGTCGAGTAGATAAAGGTCCCAGCAGATCATCACTGGTCTTTGGTAGGCCGAGCTCATGTTCTAAGGTTGATAGGATATCGAGGAAAGATGTGGTTTGGTGGACAAGCGCATAAGTGAGGAGAGGAATTGTCGAAGTGGTAGCGGGTAAAGTGAGAGATATTGCAAGGATAGGAGTATGAGGTTTGGACAGAGTATACGACGTTACAGAGTGTGTAAGTACATCTTCGGGCTCCAGTAAACCTGATGATGATATTAGCATTTGTATTGAAACGTATCACACAACTGACCATCTCGATAATTCAAGATCTCTTCTTTATCCCACCATTTACCAGTCTCCCTTTCCCTCCTCTCCTTCAATCTCCATTCATCACCTGTATGTTCACCTTCCCATGACAAATCGTTCTCCTCTTCGTCATGTAAGGCCTCGACAAGCCTTTCCTCTCCGTATCGCTCTTCGAATTCCAGAAAGGTTAAATCAATTGCATCTTGAGCTGTACTTCCCGTTGGTAATTCTACCTCTATAGGTCCAAGTTGAGGGATGTCCACAGTGATGGTGATTGTGTCGGACATGATACGATGAAAGCTGTTGGATGCATGCCGTAGTCCCACCCCTACTGGAAAAATGTACTCTTCTGGTGATGGGTATGTGGGTACTCAAATGGTTAATGGCAACAAGCTAAAAACAAAATAGATAGATGATAGATTGCAAGTGGCAAATCGAGTATGGGCTGCACACAGATTACATTCAGTGGATGATCACGATCATATATCCATACAGGGGATCTGTGCGTTTCATATCATCATACCATCATATCTGCGGGATGGGACATGATAGAGGAACCCGACTCATCGACATTCCAAGCACGCTCCAAAGCCTGACCTCACTCTATGCATCCCCTTCATCGTCTTCCTGAAGGCTGCTAGATCTTTACGGCGCATGACTCGTCTATGGTCTAAGTTTGTTGCTCTGATCTTGGAACCTGTTCACAGAACTGAACTGAATTGATTTTGTTGTTCCGCAAGGATGGACCGTGCCTTGTTGGATGTTTGGGATATCTCCGAGTAAGCATATACATCTATCTGGGAACCGTTGTACTACGATGGGAAGAGGGTCTTGACACATAATGATCATAGAATTGGCAGGGACAACGTTGTGGATGCTGTAGCTGTGGCGATCACGCTTGATCCTTGATGCGCTTCATATCATCGTCTGGCACCTGCGACTGTGTCTCCCACCGAAGGATTCTGAACCTGAAACGTGGTTGAACTGTGACGTGGAACTTGGAGCCAAAAGCCGAACGCGTTTCAGAGTTGAGCAAACGCTTTGATTGAATTTGACTTTTCGAAAAGAATTCTGACATCCATTCTCATAGACAAGGCAATAGTACAAGATATCACCCGATCTCAAAGAGAGCTATAGTCTAGCGAGCCTGTACTCTCACTCGTGCAACACACGTCACAGTGAAAATCCAACAAGCAAACACCTCAGCGACTCTTTCGACGTCCGTATTACCAACATCCTCTCATATTTCTTGTTGGTGTGAAAGACGATGGGTGTCCTTAGGTAAGTTGCCGGCCAGACCACTCTGTATACATGACACAACTGACATGAATCCCCCTTTAGACTTGGTATCTGTATATCAGGTGTATATGCTGCTTTTCTACTCTGGGCCATAGCGCAAGAACGACGTGAGTTGCACTTTCCTTCCATCCCGCAAACCGATATTATCCCTTTGTCCTGTCATTTCATGGACCGGTATGATAGACAGTCATGATCAATGCTGATCGCTCGATTCGAATTCAGTATCAGCTCCGTTCCCCTCTACATCCCCTCATCCGCATACTTCTCCCGTCGACTACCCTACAAAAGGCGACAAATTCCCTTCTTCGCTATTCCTAAATTACGCTCAGGCAGTAGCGTCGTCCTTATCAGCATTATGTTACTTGCTATTCAACGCTTGGAGGGCGGGTAATCTGCATAAGAATCTATCGAAGATAATAGGATTTGACCTTTTGTTCACTTCGGATAGTAGTGGAAAAGCAGTTGAAAAGAGGACACAGCAAAATAGTAATGACAATGAGAAAGACAATTCGAAGATCGCTCAGAATGGACATGCTTCATCAGATAGAAAGAAGCAGATAGGGAATAAATCATGGAGGAAAAGTTTGCCCGCTTTGTTATTGCAGGTATCGCTTTTCCAGACTTTAGCTGGACCTATTGGGTTTTTAGCTTTGCGGCATATATCATATCCTACCATGGTATTAGGGAAGGTGAGTCGTGGGTCCAACCATCATACTGCCTGGATATCAAGAGTGCTGATCGTCGGATGTAACTCGTTAGTCATGTAAACTTATCCCAGTACTGCTCCTCAACGTCTTGCTATACCGACGCAGATTCTCGCCTCACAAATACGTCGTAGTGGCACTTGTCACTGTTGGTATAAGCTTGTTCATGCTTTTAGCCGAAGGTGGGAAGAAGAAGAAGGGCGGGAACGATAGTGCATGGGGACTTTGGTTATTGGGTGTAAAGTGAGTATCACGACTTTGACATGTGCAAATCACAAAACTTAGATTATCAATGTGTTTATCACCTGCTCTGTCGCTAAATTTTTGACCCTTTCAGTCTTTTCATAGACGGTCTTACCAATTCCACACAAGATCAACTCTTCTCAACCTATCCTCATTTCTCAGGCCAACAAATGATGTTCTTCATGTCATTCTTCACCCAACTTCTCCTTCTTCCTTTACTACTACTTCCCCTTCCTGCTCATCCCTTATCGCTCTTGACTCACTTACCATTCCCCCTTTCCCCCTCTCAATCTACCATGCCAATATCTTTCGCCAAACCCGAAATACTCAACTGTATATCGTTCATCCTATCTCATCCAACCGTTCTATCACCCCTACTGGCCTATGCGCTCTTAGGTGGATTAGGGCAACTATTCATATTTGAGACTATCCAGCATTTCGGTAGTTTGACTTTAGTCATGGTTACAGTCACTCGGAAGTTATTCACGATGTTACTTAGTGTGGTTGTATTTGAACATCAGTTAACGAAGGGTCAATGGATAGGCGTTGGAGTGGTGTTTGGTGGGATTGGAGTGGAGGCCGGGATGAAAAGACGAGAAATGCTTAAAAGGGCTAAGAAGGATAAGTAAGGGTGAGGATTTCGATGGCTCTTAGGAAATTAATCGCATCTAGATCAATCATATACAGGACAATGCATGCTTCATTACTAGATATCAACTACGCCGTGTCACACAGTAGGTTGAAGCAGTATGTGTCAGGGGAGCTGATACTGTATATCAACTAACGATCTATGTGAGTCAGGTCTTTTTAAGGTTTTCGAGTCGTTAACACCACATATCAATACTAATTTTCCCACTTCATTCCCAATCAATGCTTCTTCCCAGATCGTCTCGAATCATTCCACAGTCCTCCCAATGGAATACTAATCTGTACGAGTACAAGAGTGATTATAGCCACTAATGACCTATAACAGAGAAAAGCAGTCTCAGCTAATCACATTGACGATACCCGTCTGTGGCAACCGATGAATGGTCCACTTACATGGTCCAACCGCTTCCTAGCTTTGCTTCGACTCTCCCATCATCATCGCCCTTGATCTTCTCCATCCCGATCCCACCAATGATCAATACCGGTAATCCCCAAGCGGAGATGAAAATGATAGTTAGAAGTCTCAACCATAAATTACGTAGGTTGTATGCTACCCACGTACGAAATTCCATCTTACGGGGAGGAAGCCAGTATATCTTGTGGTTCGCTGATGGCTGGGAAGGAGAGTGGAAGTGGAGTGCAATGAGGAGATTGAATAGGAAGGAGGTGGAGATGATTAATACTGTGGCGCAACGAGAAGCATAGAACAGGAATGATTGATCAGTTACAGCATGTCTTCTTTCAATTGAGAGATACAAGATAAGATTGGAGGCATACCGAATACAAGGAAGAACGCTGATATAGATAATGATTGTGATATCTCCCTGTACAGAATATTCATCCACTTGGTAAGTAGAGATCCATATCATGTTAAATCACGATGGACTTGGTTTGACTTACGAAGGTAAATTAAGCGATGATACAGAATCTCCTCCAGCATCTTCAGGGATCTCCCAAAACGATTTCTTCACACAACTTCCTCCCGTGGCACCTTTATTGGTAGACCACTCACACCAGCCCCATACACCGAAACCATATTCCGTCCCTCTGCTAGTCAACTGTACCAACCATAATCTATCTCCCAATCCACCCGTATCGCTAGATGAGAAGGGGACGTTATACAGGATTACCAAGAACAGGAACAAGGTGGAAATGAGGGTTAGGAGAATACAAGTTAGATGGTTGATTGGTGAGTTCTGGTGGCGGTCGGAAGTTGAATGAGATTGGGAACGGGAACGATGATGGCCCATTATGAGTATGGATATGAATGCTAGTGATTTACCTGTTGAAGTATATGGACTCTTACAGTTGAGTCTTTATTAGGCGCTTTATACTATACCTCAATGATATGCAAGGCTAGTCAATTCAGAATATCTTCCCACTCATCTCAAAGATAATTCTGACATCTTATGAATCATGACTGATCCAATGATACGAAACTCTGATGTTGTCTTGGTAGACAAGCATAAGAAAGGATCGGAGGGTTTGATACAGTACATATTCAGACAAAGGTCATAAAGGATGACACGACAAACCAAGTGAAACGATCTGATTCAACGACCAGTCTCAATGTGTGCCGATTCAAAATACACGCTTGCTTTATCGATGTTAATACGAAATACCAAGACACGAACCACATAGTGTTCTGTTCCTCTAGACGATGAATGCGATAGCAGATCATCAGACTGGCATGCATGAACAATTCCTGAACTCATGACTATCTATCCAGTCGACTGCTTACTCCTTTCTTTCCTCTTATATACCAAGCCATATCTCCACATGCACAATCCCTGGGAGAACATCAGGAATACCCATGCTACCCATAAGCTGTTCATCACCGATCCTTCAGATCAGCATCATTGGATTTTCCTTTAATTATCATTCGATCACTTACAAGATGAATCCATAACCTGTATCAGCTTTCAGCCCTCCATTCGCATTCACCTCGCTCTTTCCAACTAAAACAGTAACGATTGTGGGTAGACAAAAGACCAACATTAACATAAAGTAGATAAGGTGGGTGCGCCAATCCCTCAAAATCCACGCTATTCGTGTTCGTTTCGAAGGCATCTCTTTGCCTTTTGGCCATTGCGATTTGGGAGGGACAGGCCAGGGGGGATACGGTTTCTCGAATCGGATAGCGGAGAGGAGGAGGATTAGGAAGGAGAGAACCAGGAAGGGAGCTGTGACAGTATTAGTACGTGTGTATATGATATGAGCTGATGAGGTGTATATTTATGCATATGTGACTTACCGAACAGTAGAAAGAAACTTGTAATTGAAGTAGCTTTGGTAACAGCGCTATCGAATCTCAGTCGTCAATACGACCTATTGAAGATGACGATATGATGATACACTCACTTAGGTAGATCCCTCATAACCTGATCGATACTATCCCAAGAAGGTACCGCACATTTAGGTAATGACCAAAATACTTTTTTCGTACATTTAGCGTACCCTGTCCAATCTGCATTTGACCATTCACACCATCCCCAAATCCCAAATCCATACGCGTGTAAGCCTCCTCCCCTTTTATCAATCTGACGACCATCACCATCATTTCCGTTTCTCGCTGATTTCACAAGTACGGATGTCTCCTCTGGCTCATCAATTGTCGATCTTCTTAAATGATAATCTGGTTGTGTGAGATCAGATTGTCGTTTACCATCAGTGTTCGTACGACGATCGAATGTGACCGTCGATGCATCAGTACTCTGATTAACTACCAATAACCAGAATCTAGAGTTCATCTGACCTTCCAATGTGGAGTGTTCATGATCAAGGGGTGCATTGTTGAATACGATTGCCATCAATAAGACGAACGATGAGAAGGTCAATATGATTGAAAGAGTATGACACAGTGGATTGAAATTTAGCTTGGCCATATTTTCATCGACGACTGGCTGATATTTTCTGTCCTTTTCTTTTTTCAGTATTCAGTGAGACCACCTATCTGTCGTGTAGTAGGATTAGGTCAATTACAATCTTTTATTCTGTTTTGTTTGATTTTGTTTGCTGATTGGGAGAGTTATTTTTCTTTTGAAATTATTGTCAGTAGAGATCCTCGTTGGGATCAAATTCATGTCATTGTATTGTATAGATAGAGATCTCATTTCATTCAGTATTGATCACCCCAAACGCAGAGAGGACGCGGACACTATGAAATGAAAAGAGATCAAACGATCAGGTCTGTTACAGCTTAGAAAAAGGATCATTCTCATCGAATAGCTTGGGAAACACGTGGTAAACTGCAGCCGAGATTACGTTAATTCCCCTTGAAGTGGAGGTAAATCAGTCAATATCAGAAACCGAAAATAGAACGATGACGATGAGGGGCGAGAGCAGTTGTGTACTGAGATACAAATGCGGGTACTGCGTTGTTATTCAAGAAGCGAAGATACACACGTTCACCCAAGTCATCGTCATTGATATCTTTGACCCGATTGATAGAAACAGGACCCATCCACCCAAAGGGATCCTCGCTTAACAGTCAACAGTCAAACACGACTTTACAACGCATCGCCTCGCATTGATCACCTTCTCTTCTGCCTAGACTAGACTAGACCGTATCGTCCGAGAACCAAGGAGACAGATAACAAGATATAAATAGGTACTTACCAGCGACACTGTTACCCGTCACTTCTATCTTCACTTGATCAACTCACACCTCCCATAATCAAGACAAAATGGCTTTGGCTCAACACGTAGACGCAGAGAAGATCATCAATGAATCCAGGGATCATCCCGTGAGGAAGCATACTCATGATAGAAAGTGAGTGTATGATCTTACTTCTGATTGCTGGTCATCTCTGACAAATTTTTGTCTCAGAGCTACTCTCTACGATATCCCCTATACCTCTCGATACGATGTCGAAGTTGATTTACCTCGTTACTCCATCCCTGAGACCGGTGTAAATGCCAAGGTATCATATCAACTCTTGCACGATGAGTTGCTTTTGGGTGAGTGATCCTCAGTCTTGTTTGACGTTTACCTACATGTGCTGTTGTGGTTGACTTGTTACCATCGGAACAGACGGTAATCCCAACATGAACCTTGCAAGGTGAGCATAAATCTTTGACCTATAGCTTTGAGCATTTCGCTAATCCATGGAAAGATAGTTTCGTCAACACCTGGGTACCGGACGAATGCAACAGGTTGATGTATGAGAATCTCAACAAGGTGAGTCAAGTGTATAAGCTGCTCCGCTTGGTATCGGCCTATCTGTATCTAGCGCTTTAGCTGATTTGTCCGTGTCAGAACCTTGTCGACCAAGATGAGTATCCTGCTGCTCAAGCTATTCATGAACGATGTATCGTGAGTTCATATTGTCAAAAACTAGATCAAAGACTTCCATTCGTGCTAAACTGATAAATGTACATCTGCAGTCCATGATCTCACACCTCTGGCATGCGCCCAAAGATGCTACCGCTCTTGGTACAGCCACCACCGGTTCATCCGAAGCTATCATGTTAGGAGGTATGGCCTTGAAAAAACGATGGCAGGTAGGTCACTCATCACTCTGCAAGGAAATATTTTATACGATCTGACACTTTTTCTATGTTCGTACGAATAGGAAAAGATGAAGGCTGCCGGCAAAGATATTCATAATCCCGGCCCGAATATTGTAATGGGTGCTGAAGCTCAAGTCGCCCTGGAAAAGTTTGCAAGGTGAGTGACAATTATCTCGTTCCCACTGATTCTTTCACATCTCTGACTTGTCTTTACATATAGATATTTCGAAGTTGAAGCTAAACTGGTACCAGTCCACGAGAAGGTATGTCCCGTTGAACATGTGTATGCGATCATGAAGCTAATGCACTCAATATAGTCCGGTTATGTGATGGATCCTAAGGAAGCTATCAAATACTGTGATGAGAACACTATTGGTATATTCGTGTGAGTACTGTATTCTCCAGCTGTATGGTATATCACTAACATCAAATTCAGCATCATGGGATCCACCTATACCGGTACTTTTGAGTCCGTCCAAGGCATGTCCGATGAATTGGATAAATACCAAGAGGAAACCGGCATAGATATTCCGATTCACGTGGATGCAGCTTCGGGTGGTTTCGTTGCGTGAGCTAGCCTATCGGAATGATTGATGTGGAATATTGCTGACTTGGCTGTTTTAGACCTTTCGTGTACCCCCAACTTGCATGGGATTTCCGAATACCCCGAGTAAACTCGATCAACGCCTCAGGCCATAAATACGGTCTCGCATCAGTCGGTCTCGGTTGGATCATCTGGAGAAGTGCAGAATACCTGCCTAAAGAGTTGATTTTTGAATTGCACTACCTCGGTCAAGTGAGCTCTATCGTCTTTGCCTGATTGAAGGAATAGAACATAGTTGACTCCAAGTGTCTTACAGACGGACTACTCTTTCAACCTCAACTTCAGTCGACCAGCTTTCCCCGTGCTGAGTCAAATGTTCCATTGTGAGTGCAATTTACCTATGCTCAAGATTTGAACACTTATCAATGCGTGTTGCCAGTCCTCAATCTCGGTTTCTCAGGATACAAGCGAATCAACGAGAACAACTTATCAAAAGCGCGACTCATCTCCAGAGCGCTCGAAGCTTCAGGGTACTTTGTATGTTTGTCACAAATCCACCGAGCCAAGAATCAAGGAGCTTCCAACATCTCACCTGTCATCACCAAAGCGGCGTCCGATATTATCCATGGTCATGTTCCTGAGATCGATGACCCCACTTACTACGTCGAGGGATTGCCAGTCGTCTCGTTCAGGTTTAGTGACGAGATCAAAGAGAAGTACCCTAGGGTCAAACAGGAATGGATTCAGAGTCAACTAAGAGCTATTGGGTGGATCGTACCTAAGTGAGTGGAGATTCTTCTCTAACACCAAACTACCAAAGCAATGAGTGTTCTGGGAACATCATCAACTGATTAGTAGAATGATCTAGTTATCCCCTCCCACCTGCTGAGGAAGATACTGAGATCCTTCGATGTGTGGTTCGAGAATCCCTCTCAGGTGATTTAGCAAGAAAGCTCATCTTGGATATTATACAAGTGTACGTATCTCTCTTAACTCATGTCCCCTATTCTAATCAGACCTAAGCTGATATCGTTGAACAGTACCGAAGGTTTACTCAACGGAGCTGGACCATCGTACCACATGTCTATAGCCAACAGAAGACAGAGTACCACTTCTCCCGTGGACGTCAAGAGAGGTGGAACGCTCGATACTCAACATATCTCTGAACATACTTCCACTTATGCTAAGACCTGCTAAAAAGGTCTCCATCAATGCGTTAACACCTGTTTTCTTGCTCTTGCTATTCTGTTCTGGAAATGAAAACAAAGCGTTTTTTCGGTCTTACAGATTGCATCCCAATGCTTGTACATAAATAAATTGAAAATGCATATAGTGTCAGATACATATTCCAGCAAGCGGGCTGCAACCTTGTGTTCCAGGATTTTGATCAATCATCGTAGACTGAATGACTCTGATACGATACCAAAATCGAGAAATCACAAGCACAGTACAGTACTCGTACCGAATCTGATATCCGGTGGATCCTTCTGGATCTCTTCCTGCTAACAAGTACGGTGATAGTCCAAACAGCTCGACTGAAGAGAGAATCAGCCTGACATCCGACAAGATGTCAGGTCAGCTGCTTCGCTAAGCCACTCAACTTCAGTGAATCTTTCTCTCACACGACTATAGCACTGTAGTCATGCATGTAAAAAATTAAGCGAACTGCAAAGACCTCTTGTTAAAGGACGTTGGTTGAACGATAAGATCTGATGATGATTTATTTTAGCATTCCCTTTAAGCTTTGATCTCTTCTAGGGTTGCAGTATAATAGCAGAGCATCCAAATTGATTGATTGATGGACATGATGCTGTTGTATTTTGTTGATTGTGTGGGCTCTGTTGGCTGTTCTACACGAGGTATTCTTATTTTGCCATCAAATTTTCACATGTATACCTCATGCATCATCATACGGTGTACTGTACGTATGTAAGGGGGAACAAGACAGATCAACATCCATGTTTTCTTCCTGCTTTTTCCATATTATCTAGTCATTCACAATGAATGATTGATTAGTCGAGTCGGACGTCTCTTATACGAATTCAGTGAGTTGTACTTGTCCTCATTCACATCATCAGATTCTTCTCCAACTCCTTGTCTCGATTATGATGAAGGTTATTTAAAAGCGTGTATTTCTCGACGTACGAAAGTACGAATGAGAGTATATCTAAAACTGTCTAGATTCTGATCATTCTCTCTTCTTCTCTCTCTCGTTCATTCTATTGAACTTGTGAATAGTAATAGCTGACCTTTATCCGCTGTTGTAGTAACGCGGGGACTATCATTCAACATGTTGACTTGGTGAGTACATTACTCTCTTCGATATATCATCCTCTATATTCCTTAACTTATCCTTCCCCCGTTGCTATTTTTGATGTATTCCACTCCAAGCTATAACTCTGATTTTCTCACTGTGCTATTCGTGATATCGCGTTGATGTCCACTATATATTCAAATCCTTACCTTGATACCGCATAAAGATAACTGCCCAATTCAGGTTTTATCATCTGAAAATGACGTTGAGCTGACGAGATGGTTCTTCCCTCTTCCTCGGATTCATGTCGTTTGACCGCTACCTGCATATAAAGATTTGCCAATACATAACCCTCTTAAGGTGAGTGTGTTCCGCTGTTCGACCTTCTTTCGTTCTCTGTTCTATCCATCGCATCATAATCATGATTATACAATGTATGGCTTATCTGTATCGCCCATCTTGAATGTGGCGATTGAAGAAAAACCAATTAATTGAACACTCTATATGACTTTTGCTTTCTTGTCAATTTGATTCAATGCTCCCCAGTTTTTGATGTTGATGATGAACGCTGACCAATGAAGCTCTGTAGGACTTTTTGGATTCGTATCTATTCTCGATAATATCATCAACTGATCAAATGCTTCGTGAGTGCTTGCTCTACTACTTGATCCAATCATTAGTCTTTACACTCCTAAGCTTTTCATCATGATGACATATATGCATATCTCACTCACTTCGGTGATGAAGATAAACCAAACACAACTTCCATGGCGCTGAAGAATTACCTCCTCGTCGTTTTCTCTACTCTTACAACTCGGTGTATTTGAGCTGACTGCTAAATCCTATCGTTCACAGATACAGTCCCGATAAGGTAAGTCCTTCAGGTTTTCCTACTGTCTTGTAAGGTGCTTTGTAGTCGAGGCGATGAATTTATGTTCCCTCTCATCATATGATGTCAAAATTAACTCTCTTCGTATCGCTTCTTTTTCGGAAGGGATGATATGCAGATAACCTACAAAGGGCTCTGATCTTTTCCCTTATTCCCTCCGTCAAGGTGTTCTAAGGGAAAAAGATAATGATGGGACAAGCGATACTGACAAGTTTGATTACTGATTACGATTACAGACCTTCATTGGGTCATTTCGATTCGTACGGAATAAATCACAAGGTGAGTGCGAGTTCCCGTATTCTTACAGTTCGATGTTGTAGTTTCGGTCCTCGTTAAAAACAGGAAGAATTACCAAGGCCTTTCCGTATCTTCTGTGCTTTCCTGAAAGTGTAGAAATGAGGAGCCAGATATCATTAGTCATCTGATCTCAACATCTCACCTTCATTAAACTTCTAAATGTTTCCCCGAAATGACTGACTGAAACCGATTTCCTCCTTTTTTTGGTCTCATTTTCGAAACTTCCGATGTCTCGATCAATTCGTATCGTATGTTTCGAACAAGTGAGTTAGTCTATGGTTCGCTATGATTTCAGCACGCAGGTTTAGATCAGCTCACGATGTGTATGCCATATCAAATAGACAACATACCTCTCATCAGTCTATTACGATATCCCATTGCGCTGACGTTGATGAACACTGCGCTTCTCAATGAAACACTACTGGTCGAATGTTTTTCGGTCAGATATTCTGTGTTGGATGATTCGTGTCATAAGTCATATATAGTTCATCTGTTCCGAATGCATCGCATGAACCTAGGAATCCTCCAGGGCGAATTGTGGTGGGCTCGATCGACTGCAGCTAGTTTGAAATATTGTTCGATCAGATTAAAAGGTGATGATGCAGGTCTGGCATGGGTTGAAACAAGTTGAAATGAACGCGAGCTGGCTTAGGAGTAAGTTGGAAGTCGGTAGATGGGGTTTGGTGTGGAGCCCCAGTCGGCTCACCTTTGGACATGCCCATCATGCATTCCGTCGAGTAACGCAGTTGAACAGGTCTATCCCTGCATAGTAGTACAGTATATATCTCGCAACTCCGCCTCCCGATCCGACTTTAATCGACTATCCACCAGGATGATCCGCTCCCTCCTCCCCGTGATCGAAGTCGTCGACAACTTCCCACACACCCCATCATCCCAATCCTACGTCCCATTCCATCTCACCCTCGCCGACTTCCAACATGGGCTACCTCCCCTGGGACTTCTTCGTCAAGATGTACTCCGAGAGATGCAGACTGCAAGGGGTATATGGGACTTTGAGGAAAGTACAG
This sequence comes from Kwoniella mangroviensis CBS 8507, assembly GCF_000507465.2. Lineage (NCBI taxonomy): Eukaryota > Fungi > Basidiomycota > Tremellomycetes > Tremellales > Cryptococcaceae > Kwoniella > Kwoniella mangrovensis. The sequence goes on along the minus strand of NW_027062534.1, from coordinate 1,753,940 downwards.
GTAAACCTGATGAAACGGGTGATTTCCACTCGGAAGTGATTTGCGTATATTTCAAGGATGAATTGGTCAAGAAAGGAAAAGAGGGGATAAGTAAGGCTATGGCTGAAGTGGTGGGTAAATGGAGGGAGGAAGGCAAGTTCCCTGGACCATTGGCTGGTAGGTCATCATATTCATCTGTCTCCTGTGGACGGAGTACTGTGATACGTCACAGTAATATTTAGTGCTTTGAATATATGTTGATATCTACCTGTTCATCATGAATAGGGTGGAGGAACGAGCTTTACACGATATACGCTTCACCCAAATCATCAGGTCTTGGATACAATTCTCCTTCAACTCCACTGATGCTAGGCCCTGGAACGTTCAAGAATGTAGCGTTCAATTTGGAAAGAGCAGCCTGTGCTTTATTCGGTTTAGCGACTTTCGGTGTACATATGACTGGTAAGTGCTATCCACCGTATGTAACGATATGACCTGTATGATGCTGACAGACTATGTCGTTTGCAGCTTATGAAGGAGAAGGATGGGATATGAAAGTCTGGGTACCTAGACGAAGTAAGACGAAAGCTACGTGAGTTTATCGAATAAGAAGTTTGATCCGTCAAATGCAAGCGATGCTGATGTTTGTGTTATTTGATATAGCTGGCCAGGAAGATTAGATAATGTGCGTCTCTTCAGTGAACATGGCATGATCTGCACATCCATCAGCTGACTAATGTGCTATAATCTTCGTCACAGTCTGTCGCTGGTGGGATAACAGCTGGATCAACACCTATAGAAACGATGATTAAAGAATGTGATGAAGAAGCTAGCTTGCCTGAGGAATTCGTTAAAAAACGTTTACAGTGAGTTTGGGTCTTCCCACTGTTACTTATCACCTTAACAGAAGTATACTCGGACGAATTGACATTGATCAATGGATATTAGGAATTGCGGTGTAGCTACTTATTTCTATATAACAGATGATGGGTTTTTACAGCCTGGTGAGTTGTCCTGACCTCTCGAATGATCTCATATATGTTTCTGATGTGAGTCTAACAAACAACATTCACGTATGATAGAGGTCGAATACATATACGATTTACCATTACCGCCTTCGGCTTCACCAGAATATATCAAGCCCAAACCTCACGATGATGAGGTCGAGTCATTTGCAGTGAGTTGATTAATGTGATATCTGAAGCTCTTTGCTGAAGGAATCCTTCCGTATAGCTCCTTACAATACCCGAATTGATCGAAGCTCTCCACTCGGGAGATATGAAGCCCAATTGCGGCTTGATCTATGTGGATTTCCTGATCCGACATGGACTGATCACACCTGAGAACGAACCGAATTTCCTCGAGATCAGTTGGAGGATGAGAAGGACGTTGCAAGTGGCCATGCCTGGTATATAGATCGTATTTATGCGTATATCGACAGAAAGGTCTTTTCGCCACAGGGCCTTTGCGTGAAGAAGTATTCAGCAACCATTATGATTGTACAATGGATGGGTATGTAATGCATGATATTATTCGTACAGGTCTTCGTCTCTCTCTTCTTTTCGATCCTCAATCCAGATACAATGACATTGAAATCCCCCTCTCTCGTGATACTTCGAGCATCCATCATGCCTTTGCAGCTTGCTGTTGCTGCTGTTGCATCTTCATCTGTAAAACTTGTACGACACTCTGCACGTTCTCCTGTTTCCTCTCGATCGTCTTTTGGAGAGTATCCAGATTGGATTGTACGAAAGTGAGTTTGGAGTTGTAATGCTGGGCAGCTTCGGATTTCGTCTGTGAGGAAGTAAGAAAGGTAGAGTCAGTACGATTTGCCAGGAATCGGAGGGAATTCATCGTTGATAATCAGATTGAATGGTCAAACGGGACAGGGGATTCGAGCAGCAGAAGGAAGATAGTGATACGATGGCATGGAAGCTGTGGAGCCGTGATGATAAGTATAGAAAGACTCACCTTCTTGACATAATACCCCGTTCCAACGTCTACTACTACATTCTCCGTATCCGTCAATTTGCCAGGAACGTATAACGAGCTCGTCAACGGTATTAGGATTTCTTTCCCCTTCGAACTGGGTGTAAGGGAGTTGACATTCTCTACACAGGATCGGAATTTGCTTTGCGCTTGTTTTAGTTGAGAGTACGAGTTTGTCAAATGATCTAATTCCTACTCGGCCAAATCAGAATCAGATCAATCCCACCTGAAGTGATAAATAAAGGTAGGTGAAAGGTGAAAACTCACCTGATCCAATTGCTTTTTGACTTCTTGCAATTGGACTGGGTCGAGGTCTGTTATGTTGACTTGTTGTTCTGCCATTTTGGGATGTTTCGACAAGTTACTGTTGATGCCAATTTACACGATGCGGTGATATGACTCTGAGTTGATCAACTGTGACGGATGCGAGCGAGTAGTTCAACTTGACCTGGAGCGCAGACCTCGAGTGGACTTCTTATGGACGGGATCAAATGTCTCATTACGAAAGTATCTAACATTCTACCCGTACCTCCACTTTTGATGCTCGTTACCCAATAGTACTCGACCACCCGTTATCGATGATGTCAAGAAAGTCAATGATATCAACTGTCCGTTCCCCTCTCTTTCTTTCTTGCACCCCGCATATACAGACAGGACATATCATCAATCAAGAAGACCGAAGCAAGATGCATCTTGTCACTGTAGCAACGTAAGCTATCCGACTCGCATCCTTCTATTGCAAGGGGATGGAAAGCTAACAACCGTAATCTGCTACAGATGGTATGTGTCCACTCCACCGGCTTTTCCTTCATCAGTCCTGTCTGCTAATGAACATTGAATCGTAGTCAGCTCGATCAATGGTCTCTCGACTTTGAGGTCTGCTAGCTTTTCCATTCGGGCGTCCGCAGCATAAGACAAGCTGACGGCCAATTGATCACTCTTAGGGCAACTGCAAACGAATTCTCAAATCGATAGCTATCGCCAAATCCCGAGGCGCAACTTTGAGAGTTGGACCTGAGCTGGAGATCCCAGGATATGGGTGTCTGGATCATTTCCTTGAAGGTGAGTCAATTGATCAAAGCAGTTCATCAATGATATAGCTCACAGTGATCTGAACACGAACAGGCGATACGATCCTTCATTCTTGGGAAGTATTAGCTACGATCTTACAAAGTGAAGAAGCTCAAGATATCGTATGCGATATCGGAATGTGAGTCGATGGTCTTACAATCAGCTTGGTGATTACCTTGCTCTGGGAAATCATAGGGTAGGAAGCTGATATTCTTCTGAGGACAGGCCAATTGAGCATAAAAACAATAATTACAATTGTAGAGTCATCATCCACAGTGGAAAGATAGTGATGATCAGACCTAAGATGTGGATGGCAAATGATGGTAATTATGTGTGCTGCCTTTCCATTGATAAAGTCTCGTCCTCATGAATATAGCTAATTACTCTGTCGTGCCAGCGGGAGCTTCGACATTTCACCCCTTGGCACAAACACCGTCAAGTCGAGCAACATTCATTACCTAGAATCATCAGGAATGTGACCGGACAAGTGAGTTCTGTGACTGCTGGCAGTGTTCATAAGCTGATATCCAGCACAGTCGCTTGTACCCTTCGGAGATGCTGTAGTTTCTACTGAAGATACTGTCATCGGAGTTGAGCTTTGTGAAGAACTGTTCACCCCTGCTTCGTGAGTGTTCATTCTGATGCATCCATACGTAAGCTGAATACGGCTCTACTCGTCAGACCTCACATTCTTATGGGTTTAGACGGAGTCGAGATCTTTACAAACTCTTCTGCAAGTCATCATGAATTGCGAAAATTGAACCGAAGGATCGATCTCATCAAGGAAGCTACTATGAAGGTGGGCTGTTCGACTCCTTTGGACCAAACATCAGCTCATAATTTGTGATCATACAGCTTGGTGGTATCTACCTCTACGCAAATCAACAAGGATGTGATGGAGATCGATTGTACTATGATGGAGCAGCTTTGATCGCCATGAACGGACAGATCCTTGCTAGAGGATCCCAGTTCTCACTTTCAGATGTTGAAGTTATCACGGCTACAGTCGATCTTGGGGCGGTCCGAGCTCATAGAACCACGTCTAGTAGAAGGATGCAATCCGCTCAAGCTGAGGCATACCAAAGAGTTTACGTGGATACGAGATTGGATGGTGGTCAAGGGATAAGAGTCGGTGATGAAGAGACTAAAGGATCTATGGAAGTCGTCTATCATACCCCTGAAGAGGAAATCGCGTGAGTTAATCAATTATCCCGTAAGCACAATTGCTCAATAGCTGATCACCACGTTGATCATGTTTTAGTCTTGGTCCAGCTTGTTGGTTGTGGGATTACCTCCGACGATCTAGAACTCAAGGTTATTTCATCCCCTTATCAGGAGGTATCGATTCTTGCGCTACTACCGTTATTGTTCACTCGATGTGCAGATTGGTAGCAGACGCAGCAAGCAAAGGAGGTTAGCTCCCCGCCTGTATAGCTTGTTGAGAGGTGATCAAGCTGATGTGTGCTATGATACAGATGAACAAGTCATTGCAGATGCTAGACGGATTGCCGGTGAACCTGAAGATTCTTCGTACCTACCTACAGATCCCAAAGAATTTGCCGGGAGAATCTTCCATACCTGTTATATGGGTACCGAACACTCAAGTCCCGAAACTAGGAAGAGAGCTAAGGATCTTTCCGAAGCGGTCGGAGGGTGAGCTATCCCGAATCAATTGGCGTTTCACTGTTTATAGCTGATATACGTCTATCGTCGATCAGTTATCACGTAGATCTGAATATGGACACTGCTGTTTCTGCGGTCAAGGGAATTTTCAGTTTGGTTACTGGTAAGAGACCTCAGTTCGCAGTGCATGGTGGTTCATCAGCCGAGAATCTGGCTCTTCAGAATATCCAAGTATGTGATTTTCTAGATCAGCTCCCTGACAAAATACCTTGTCCGATACTAGCTGAACTACTCGAAATAGGCTCGTTTACGGATGGTCTTAGCGTACATGTTTGCTCAGCTCTTACCTTGGACCAGGGGTAAAGTTGGTAGTTTGTTAGTATTAGGTAGTGCGAACGTCGATGAGAGTTTGAGAGGATATTATACCAAATATGAGTGGGTCGAGTCATCGCCAATCAGTCAAGTCATCTGCTGCATTCAAAGCTGATGTCTGAAATTCACTAATCTAGTTGTTCGAGTGCCGACGTAAATCCTATCGGAGGAATCAGTAAGACCGATTTAAAGAAGTTCATCGCTTGGGCGGAGGTGAAATTTGATCTGCCAATTCTGAGAAGGTGAGTTGACTGACGATAGTGATAACAGGGATCCAACTCCCATTATGAGATCTATCATCATATGAGCTGCAGGCTGACAAACAGCGTGATATAACAGCTTCCTCGATGCTATCCCTACTGCAGAACTCATCCCCATCGGATCAGATAACGTCGCCCAATCAGATGAAGTCGAAATGGGAATGACATATGACGAGTTGTCAGTCTACGGTAGATTAAGGAAAGTAGAGAAATGCGGTCCGTACAGTATGTTCGGGAAGTTGGTACAGGAATGGGGTAGCTTCTTATCCCCTGTCGAGGTGAGTTGTATCCATCATAGTATCGCGAACAAAAGAGTGACAACTGACTTGTCTGTAACTTTACGATCCTTGTTATTCGTTAGATCGCTACGAAAGTGAAGCATTTCTTCTTCAACTACGCTATCAATAGACATAAGATGTAAGCTTTTGTTACTTGATACAGGAAGGCTCCATAGAATGAGACTGATTGCTCTGTTTATCATGGATAGGACGACACTCACACCTTCTGTTCATATGGTAAGGCTCAGCTGTTGGTTTATTTTTGACATGATTTCAGCTGATGGTCATCAAATTGCATTTGTAGGAATCATACTCTCCCGATGATAACCGTATGTCTTTCCGTTTGCTGTTAATATACGAACTGCGATTGATTGACTCTTTGCATTCACTCTGTATAGGATTCGACTTGAGACCTTTCTTATTGCCTACGCGATTCAATCATCAATTCAGGAGGATCGACGAGCTGGCTGAGAAGTTGCCTAATAGAGCTACTCAACCCGGTAATGATAAAGCCAAGGTTGATTAAACCCCCATGTTATATGGAGGAACAAGGGAAGTTAAGTATAGGAATGGGTTCTCATCGATGATAAAATGGGAAGATGTGAAAGAGATATCGTGATAGCGTCTATTTGTATCACTTGGTAGTTGATACTCATTATATCAAATACAGTGCATTCCTATCAATCAGTGTAAATAAAATGCTTAGCGTCAAGGGCATGCATGTCATCATCAAACTTTACAGTACAACATGATTACAGTGCTAAAAGCAAGATCGTGCATAGCGATAAAAAGTAGAATGCAATGGGAAAACAACCAGATAACATGGGAAGATGGTTTACCATTTAATATCGAGTTCGGATTCATGCTACCTCATCGCACCAAAATGAGCTCCGCCGGCCATGGCGAATCCACCTGTCGCGAAAGTACCTGTTGAGAAATTGCTTGCGTATGTACCAGCCAAATTGGAGAGGTTGGATAGTAACCCAGATGATTGACCTTGTACCTTGACCTGTGAGATGGAAGGGGGTATGTCAGATGAGTAACAGAGACGTCGTGATGGTCATGGTCATGAACCAAAAAAGACACAATAACAACGATCCAATAAGAGGGGAATGGCGAAAGGTAGAAAGTATGAACTTTGGATGAGACGATATGATATGACATATTATGTATGTCATTTTCACTCACCATGATAGTAGGTTCTTCCGGATCCACAATATCTTCATCTTTAATCTTCCTTCTTAACATCTCAATCGTTTCATTCAAATGTATCTTATCTAAATCATCTCTAGCTTTCAAGATACCTTCAACAAAAACCAGGTTCGGTCCATGTTTCTTGGCGAATGACCAATAATCCATAAACAACATTTGAGGATCCGATTGAATGATCGATATGATCATTTCCATAATTTCGAAATTACCTTCCAAATCCGTTGGTTGTTTATAATTCACGAAGAAATCAAATGACATTGCCATATCTGATTTAACCTTGGTTACAGCTACTGGCATCCTGAGCGATCTCGGACTGGCGCGTCTCAACGCGGATAAATACGATATCAGGAATGCGTCTAGAAGATCTTCAACTAAAATTTCGAATATTGATGGATTCAGATGATGTTGATAATCGTTCATGTAATCTTTCATCGTTTCTATTATTTGAGCCATCAATGGATCCGTATACCAATTGGGAGTAATCAAATTCTTGATAACAATCTTCAAATCGTTAAAAACGAATTCGACCAAACTTGAAGTACATTTCTTGGCGACATCCAAATAACCATCAATCGATTCGTTCAAACACAATGATATTTGTTTCTTATATTTATCCGATACCAAAGGTTCTAATCTTGTTAATAAGCTTTCGACGTAATCTGCAGATTTCAATTGATCGTTCGCCAGGGCAATAACGTATTCTACTAAACCTCCAGGTACTTCTTCTGGTTTTTTCTCGATTTGAGCTTTTGATTCTTCATTTATCAAATTTAACCATTGATTTTGAATCTTCTTTATCAATTTCGAACATTCATTTACTACTCTTACAAGTACCGCACCCTGATTGGAATCTAAAGCTAAATCACATTGTTGGTTGATTAATGAAAAGAAATCAACTACACCTTCCATACCTAATTGACCATCATCTGATTGTTCAGGTTCTTTTGTCCTCCATTGGAATTTACCTGTTTCCTCTTTCATCAGGTTATCACTCCATTCTTCCAATTTGGTAACAATCAATTTAACATAATCTTCAATCAGATCTTGTGATTTACCATCAAGTAAAGGAGGTTGTAACCATCCACTTGGAATTTCCAACTCTTTCATCGATATTCTATATTCTTTGATCCAGGCGTGTAACTCTAAGAGGACTTTTGCTTCTGGAGCTGAAGCAACAACTTTACGTATAGTTTGATCTAGATGTTTGTGATAGCTTTTAACGAGATACGGAACGATCTCGTAATCTTCTGGAAATAATGGTTCGATATCCTCTTTGATTCGAATGATATCCTTGTAAATCCATCCTAAACCCTCGATAAACCCTAACATGTCATATTGGTTATCTAGATAGTAATTTTCGAAAGATTCCTTGATGGAGTTGGTCATGACGTCGAGTAATTTGTGGCGGTAATTTTTAATCACTCGTGCGTTGGCTTGCATGGATTTGAATTTGGAGGCAGCATCGTGGGTGGCTACTTTACGGACTAGACGCATAGCCACGGCCTGTTCAATATGGTTGGTCAATGAGTGACTTTCTCATCCTCCGGACATAACATCAATGTGATGAGAGACACGAAGCTCGAGTGATCGAATAGAGATAGATGCCCAACTCACCTTCTCATCCTCTTTGCCTTCCACTTCAACGATCTTCAGTAACCTCACTACCGTCCCACCATTCCCTTTCCTAGCTAGATCAACTATATTCTTGCTAATCTCCCATAACCAACTCTCGAAATCTTGACCTATCTTATCCAATTTCTCAAACCACTGTGTCAACACTTCCCTCTCTTCATTGGTCGAATTGGAATTCTTCTTTGCTTGATGCAGGGTTTCATTCCTGAACGACTCCAACTGCTGCAGTTGGAAGTGAATGGGTAGTAGGTTGGGGGAATAACCTGCTGGACCACCTATTTGGTTCTTATCTGAATCCAACAATGAGGATATATGGTCTACCTTGTCGGACATTGAACGGAGATTTTGAACCATCTTGGTTGTTTGGGAGAGATTACGATGCACGGTGGACACCTGTATGAACGGGTGTCAGCACTGTAGTATATTACATTATTATGCCTCATCTAGTCAAATGTATTGCTTTTGAAAATAGTGGCCCTCGTTGAGGTGATAAGAACGCCTGACTCACCCTAGTGATCTTATCAAACGCCTCACCCTTCTTCTCCATATCTTCCCCTTTCAACTTCTCAACAGCCATCATCTCCTCCCTTATCAGCCCTACAGCAGCTCTACTAGCCTGCAGCTTCAACAGCGCATCTCTCGTGGCGTCCAATTGAGCTTTCACTCCAGTCTGTAATTTCGCATCTAACGTTGATTTCTCTTTCAGTAGCTTCTTGCGATAGGAGGATAGTTTGAGGAGATCGTCAGGTTGACGTAGGAGGTCGGACACTGCCTGGGACGCGGAGAGGGTTGACATTGTGAGGAGATTGAGTACAGATGGCCTAGCGGGTCAGCTCTCTTTCCCTGCCGGCTGTCTTGATCTGTCGTTATGAAGTTCGACGATTCTATCATAACACAGGTCGACAATGAAATGGATGGATGAATGCATGTTTCGGATGTCATCATGCAATTCTCCCCTTGCCTCTTCGCGTGGTCTGTGCGGGGTAATCCGACTGATAATGATGATATGTAATGACACGTCATGGCAGATCAATCATGTCCCTCCACTTGAAAAGTTGAAAAATCAACATTCAGCTTTCCAAGGCGACCATAAGATTCACTGTAGCATCTTCAGTTGAGCATATTCAGCCTTCTTTACCACATATACCACCGTCACGCAGCAGCTGAGAGTCGATCGGACAATATGGGAAAAGAAGAGAAATCTAAATCCAAGAAAGGGTCCAGCTCAGCTAGACCAGCACCATACGACAAAAGACCGAAAGTAGAAGTTAAATTCGAAGGTGCTGCTCCATCTGCGTCCACATCAGCAGTCAAGACCAAGAAAGCACGACCCGTCAATGTGAAGAAGGAATCTTCTGCTCCATCCAAAGCTAGTCCTTCAGCTGACAAAGGCAAAGCAAAGGCCGTCCCTCTCCCTTCTAAGGTGGAATCTGAATCCGAAGACGAAGAAGAAGAAGAAGCAGAAGCAGAAATATTACCACGAACATTCATAATCATAGCTGGATCATATGAAAAGCTACTGTACGGTATAGAAGGTACCTTCTCATCAGATTCGATCTCACCGAAGTTAGAACCCATATTCATATTCCCTGCGCATCTGGCATGTGTGAAAGCTGTTGCAGCGAGTAAAGGAGGGAAATGGTTAGCTACCGGTTCGGAAGATGAGTTTGTCAAAGTTTGGGATTTGAGGAGAAGGAAGGAGGTTGGCAGTTTGAGTCAACATACTGGTGAGTGCGATCTCTATGTACACCTCGGCTCATCAGACACGAGATCCATCTTGAATTCACCGTACATAATAACATGGATCAAAAGATGACTTATCATGCCAATTGATCTGTATTTATTTATTTCTTCCCTGTCAATGGTTGTACGATGCCGAATCCAGCATATCATCTACTGACATCATCTACTGACAATGATACCTCATGCAGGCTCAATAACCTCCCTTCATTTCCCCACTTCTTCTCACCTCATAACCACCTCCGAAGACTCTACGTTATCCCTATTCCGTACTTCCGACTGGGCACTGCTCAAATCCCTCAAAGGTCATTCAGGGAGAGTGAATCATGTGGATGTACATCCCACAGGTAGGGTAGCATTGAGTGTAGGGAAAGATAATACATTGAAGATGTGGGATTTAATGAGAGGTAGAGGAGCAGCTAGTTTACCTTTGGGAAGTGGTACGTGCACTACTCAGCATTGAGTTCTAGGTATCTCAAGATACTAATTTCGGGGACATCTGTAGAACCCGAGATGGTGAAGTTCTCCCAGGCAGGTACACACTTTGCTGTCCTGTTCCCTCGAAAGATCCAAATTTACTCTTTAGTGAGTCCGCTTCATGCACCAACTTCAGTGCAAATGAGGCACAGAATAGCTGATATTCTCTGTACCTTCTATAGACACTCAAACTCCTACACACCCTCGAAACGAAATCACGATTCAACACTCTACTTTTCGCTACTATCCTACCAGTCAATGGACCGATGTCAGAAGAAGAACTGCTTTGTGTCGGTACTGAAAAGGGAATAGTCGAAGTGTACAACATCAAAGTGGGCACCGAAGAACCTCACAGTGATAGTGAAGATGAAGATGAAGACGAGGAAGCTGAGGCAAGTGAGACGAAAGGTAATAGTGCGAAAGTGGAGAGAGTCGGTACACTCGTAGGACACACAAATCGGTAAGTTGCGTACGGACTTGTTGTACTATGCGGTCAATTTGTGTATGTGCATTTGCTGATTATGGGATTTTTATGTGTTTCACATGCACAGAATCAAATCTTTATCTGCCTTACCATTCGAAGTTCCGGCCGAGGACGAAGAGATCCGACCTACCATCTTACTAACGACAGTATCTTCTGATGGTTTAATCAACGTGCATGACCTATTTTGGGTGGAGAATTCGCCCCAGTTCCAGGGTGTAGGAGAGGATAACACGATAGAGCCCATTGCATCGTACAATACAAAAGGAAGTAGATTGACCTGTGTTACACTCGCGGATGGTCAGGATCTATCTAAGAAATTGGCTAAACAGAGATCCAACGGTGGTGCCCCTGCTAAGACAACTCAGGTGGAGGATGCAGAGGAAGAAGACAGTGAAGACGACGAGGATGACGATGAAGAAGAGGACATCTATGAATCTGGTGAAGATGATGGAGAAGAGGATGAAGAGATGGCGGTTGAGTTTGAAGACGAAGAGGAGGAGGAAGAGGAAGAGGAATATGAGGATTGAATGATTGCATGACGCGATGACAGATGCAGTGCCACATTGATGGTGTTTATCTCCGGCGATATGGGAATAACTTTGTAGCCTAAACGATGTAAATAAAGGTGGACCCTTGAGTCAAAGGGACCTACGTAACTACCTCATCCCTCTGCTCTGATGCCTGATTGGTTGCCTTTTGATGGTATTCCGCATTCAGGGTCTCGTTCTAGAATGTACCTTTTTACAAAGGCAACCCAGGTGGCAAAATGAGATGTTTTTTCGTTGATATATATACTGACAGGTGGGATTCCATTTCTTACCGGCGAATTCCCCCCTCCACTTTGGTTTTTCAATTTTCTCTTCCTCCCTATCATTGAAAAAAAAAAGAAAAAAAGTCGGTTATCACAAAATCATCTCATAACGGTCATCACCGCTTATAAGATCATTGTTGTTATTGTTATTGACTTCATCGTCATCAACCTTACAATACATACATCGACTTCATTCTCTCAGATATACATATCAGTAGACTTTAATTAGTTCTACTATTCATAAGGAGAATCAGTTGAATACAACTCCCTGACCGGAAAGGAAGACAGATTCAGGTGAGCTTCTTTGCTCTACTTTTGTCCTTCCTCATTCTCCAATCCATCCTGCAAATGATAATGATATGAAATGTTCATCACGAATCAAAGAGACGAGATGTAGAAAGATATGCATTGAATTCATCAAATCGAGGAAAACACGCTGACACTGCGTTCTCTTCCTGTTCATTTTCCCACGTACGCTCTTATCGTATACGTATACAAACTGATCGACGCAACTCGTTTCCATTCAATCTTCCTTTCTTTCTGCTACTTCCATCATCATCCCCTTCTCTTCTCATCCACAAAATACTAACGTCTAATCAAACGGTTATGCTCTTGGACGATATGTCTCGGTTCTTCTCTTGGATCTACACAGCACTCTCCAAGATGTCTCAACCTGAACAACCGGCGTTCGCACCTCCTCCTTCCTCGTCAGATTCAGTTCCTCCTCCTCCACCTCCTATCACTGAATCAGCCCCCGAACCCGCTTCTATCAAACCTCTTCTAAACCCTCTTCAATCTGATGCACCACCTCCCTCTTCCACGTTGGTAGAACCGCCCAAGTCGCCCAACCCCTTTAACCCTGCCACGGACGATAAGGGAAATACCGCAGCCGCCGAAGTGATCAATGGAGATGCTCATGAACCAGAACCCACTCCTGCCCCTGTAGCCTCCTCGGAAGCACCAGCAGTGATTTCTCCTACTCCCATCCCTGTGTCAGAAGCCATCTCGGTTCCTGCTGAACCCAGCAAATCACCTTTACCTCCTGATGCGACTGTCCCCCCCACCCCTCGAGCTGAGGACGAAGCTCCCCCCACTCTCCCTCCCGATGCTATCCCACCTGCCGTGCCTACCCCCAGTGTAATCACCACCGAGGAACAAGAAGCTAAGGGCGGCATACTCGGAGTCGAACAGCCTGCTCTACCTACTCCTGGTCCAGAGGAGACTGCTCAGGTACCAGAAGTACCGGCGGCAGTTGTGGAAGGTGGAGAACCAATGGAGATAGATACGGAAAAGGAGGTAGGAGCTACCCCCACTGCTTCAGGATTACAGTCTAGTCAATCTGAAGGTAGTCTGAAACGAGCCGGAGAGAACCTGGATGGTGAAAGGGATGAGAAGAGGTTAAGGGAAGAATCAACCAATGTCACCACAATTATCCCTGCTTCTACACCTACTCCTCAGTCGATATCAGCTGCACCACCCGCACCTGTATCCTCTCAACCTGCGGAACCTGCACCACCTGCTGCTGCTCCTCCAGCTGGAGACCTCACTCAACCCACTCCTGCTTGGCTCACTTATCAACCACCTGCTCCCCGACCTTCCGGTCCCACTACCCCTCTTACTCAGCACCAGCACAAGCATCTCCTCAACGCCGTTCGATCATTGAAGAAGAAGACGCCTGATGTGTTTGCTTTCCTCCAACCTGTTGATACCGTTGCTTTTGGTATTCCTCACTACAACCAAATAATCGACCGACCCATGGACCTAGGAACCGTGGAAACAAAGCTCATTGCCAGTGATCCCAGAGGTCCGCCTAAAGATCAGAGCAAAGCGAGGAAATGGGATACCAGTAAAGGAGCTTACAACAGCTATAGCGAAGTCGTCGAGGATGTACGTCAGATATGGGAGAACACCAGGAAGTTCAACGGTCCCGGACACGTGGTCACTGTCGCAGCTGATAAGCTAGATGCTGCCTTTGAGAATGCTCTATCCAAAGTACCTCCTGAGGTGAGTGAATGGTCTCATACCCTAATGTGAAGTCGCTGACAGTCCAATAGCCCGTCCTCGCTCCACCTCCCGCACCCGTCGCTGCTACTCCACCTGCTGCGACTCCGGTGGCAGGACCTTCATCCGCCAGGAGAGCATCCATTTCTCAACCCCCTACCATCCGACGTAGTAGTGATGATTCTCGACCCAAGCGAGAGATTCACCCCCCTCCTTCCAAAGATCTCGCCTATGAGGAAACGGCTGGAACAGCTCGAAAGCCCAAGAGGAGGAATGATCCACAGTTGCAATGGGGTTTCAAAGTTGTCAAAAGTCTGGAAACTACTCAAAAGTTTTTCCCTGCCGCTGCTCCTTTCCTATACCCTGTTGAGGAAATCATCAAAGCCATTCCGGATTACACCAAAGTCGTAAAGAAACCAATTGACCTCCTTCACATCAAGGACAAATTGGAACAAGGCCTCTATGATGAAGTGAATCAATTGGACAGTGATATCAGATTGATGGTCAACAATGCTTTGAAGTTCAATCCACCTGGAGATGCTGTCAACACCGCTGCTACTCAACTCCTACAGATCTGGAATGAGAAATGGCAAACTCTACCTCCTAAACAAGATATCAGGGATTCAAGTGAAGATCCATTGGCTGATAATTACGAGGAAGACGGATACCAAAGTGAAGATGATAGTAAGTTTGCATATGACCCTGGGCTTGCCAAGTGTTCACGTCGCCTTGATCCTCGTACTGACCAAATCCACATTTTCCAGGTAAACAACTGAAATCTCTCGAAGCTCAAGTCTCTAATCTGAATGATCAGATTGCCGAACTCCGAGCCAAAATCGCTAAAGGTCGAGCCAACCGACCTCCTAAATCCGCTAAACCCAAACCTACCAAAGCTGGTTCTCAGCAACGTAAACCATCTGTTGCAAAACACTCGCCTGGTGTCAACGGCAATGGTAACTCTGCCGCCAAAAAGTCCAAGAAAACCAAAGAAGCCGTATACAGAGACGAAGACGAGGACATGGAGAGTGAAGAGGAGGATACTACCGCTATTACCCTGACACAAAAACAAGAGTTGGCGGAGAAGATCACTCAAGCTGATGAACAAACTTTGCAAGAAGCTATCACGATCATTCAACAGACCACCAATCTCGGTGCTGTAAGTTATTTGTTTCGCCGGATGCCGAACATAAAAGCTGACCTATTCATTCTGCAGAACAACGAAGAGATTGAACTTGATATTGATTCATTACCCGTTGCTACTGTTGCCAAGCTTTACAACCTTGTGTGCCGAGGTAGGAGAGGTGGATCGAAACCCGGCAGGAAATCATTGGGTGGAGCTTCTGGAGGTCCCGGTGGATCAGCCAAGAAAGCAGGGAAGAAGGCATCGGGAGGAGTAACCAAGCGAAGTGTGAACGAACGGGAGGAAGCTGAGAGAATCAGGAGAATGGAAGCTCAATTGCAGTCGTTCGATTCGCGTGCCGGAGGAGTTGGACAAGGTCTCGGGTCGGGTGGTGTAGGATATGAAGAAGGTGAAAGTAGTTCGGAAGAAGAGAGCAGCGATGAGGAGTAAGCAGAGAGAAGGTGTGTTGTATGGTTAAGTGAATAAGTGCATATACGACTTGAGAGGCAAGGACATTGAAGAGGAAAGAGAAGAAGAACAAAGGTTGTAAAACAGAAAGAAGAAGTGGAAAAAAAATCGAAATCACATGAAATAAAATTCAAATACATGAACATGAACATGAACATGAACATATATATATACTCGAGTTACATACATTATCATTATCATTAACATCATTTTATCGTCATTGCTTATAAAGTCTTTCAGCGAGTAGATAAACTTTGTTCTTATTGTAGTGAGATCTCAGACTCCCTCATTCGGTTTACTCGTTTATATGTAAATGTCGCATTACCCTATTCTTTCTTGCCGAGCCATAAATCGAGCTTCAGAGGGATGATATGAAAAGATGAATGTTTGTCCATATTTCAGTATAGTCAATATTGTGCTATATGTATGTGTCCTACCACTGTGACATACTGTATCAGACCAAGTGAGGCGTCCGTCCGAGAAGATTGAGATTGTAGAGCTAGGTACGACTATGGTTGACTAAGTCATCATCCAACGGGTTTCTTACACACTTTCACATCTCTCAATTGACCATTTCATATTTCCTGTCCTTTCCCGTATTTCCACAGAGCTTACAGGTAGTGGCGTCGATCCTACAAGAAGATCATCGATTCATATTCATATCCAGGGAATTATGAGTCAGAGGCGAAGATCACTTACTTATACCTGGTAGACAAGACAGGATATTACAGTTTCGACTAAGCTTGAATGTAAAGCTGAGGACTTCGATTTTATACCCCTGATATCGCCATCCGTAATGGTGAGTCAGACTCAGTATGTCCCATCTGAAGGACGGGACCATATGTATCCCTACTGTTACTGAATGTCACACTTACTAACTATAGCAAGAAAGGGTGTGGACAGGTACCAATGAGTCGGGGACCATTCAGACAATGAACGATATGTCAGACACCACCAAATCAACATGGCGGATCTCATACATGACTGATAGATGATTCTGTTGTTCCAGCATACAGAGAAACTGAAGTACGAGATTCTGAAAGGATGTTGGTACAAAATGTGGGTACTCAGACACTCCTACAATCACCAATACAGTAACTAAATTGAAACAAGGTCGATGAACGGCACATTTCCCCGCTCACAAAGTTTGTCGACCCATTCAAGCCAGACACTACATTCAGTACGACTTGACCTCGCTCGTACAGTACTAATCAGAACCAGACATCACATGGTATACCCATCCATGCAAAAGATATATAAACTCCCTTCTTCCACTCGGTGTATCCTACTCTCTTTCTTCAACCCAAACCCAATCCTTACAATCCGCATATACCACTCAAACTAAAGAGACCACTGGTGGCTCTTTCTTCTCACACGCTAGCAGCGATCAACTACTGTCTTTACTCGTAACGTGTATATAACTTACAACCCTTTGTATATCAATTTCATCTTCTGATTAAACGGTTCGATACCTTTTGATTAAATTGAATTTATTACCATTGAATTTATCTATACATACTCAACAAGTCAACGATAACTTAACGTTTCAACCTATCTTATCAAAGGAATCAAGCTTGACGCTGTTGCTTTGTGTTTTACGACTACGACTTGAATATACACGAGCTTGAAGCTTCAGTTTGATCAACGACACCACCACGCTACTAGCCTTTACCGACTACACCATCAACAGAACCAGACGAGCAAAATGCCTTCTTCATCCAAGATCATCGCTATCTCCCTTATTGCCGGTGCCTCAGCTGCTCCCTTGAACCTCTTCGGTACGACCTCTGTTTCTGGTAAAACTTCTACTTCAGTCAGCGCTGGCGCTTCTGTCAATGCTGCTACCAACGCTATCCATGATATTACAGGATTTACCAATGCTTTCGTAAGTCCTTGTTTCCTGCCTGTCAACAACCTAGCTGACATGGTGAATTTGATATATTAGTTGAGCTCCGCTACTGGTGGTGCCATCACCACTGTCTCCAAGCTTGAGAGCCAACTTGGTTCAGCTGTTGGAGTAGCCAGGACCATCGCTATGAACACCTGGGCTTCAGGTCAATGTCTCGCGACTTATGCGGATATCAACATGTGCACTGAGCTCAGCGCTTACCTCTCGGCTGTTTACTACGCCTTCGAGCAAGGTTGGTCTGCTGCTCAACTTTTCGCTGCACTCGGAGGTGAGTCTGGCTTTATGGTCCATTTCGGGTATATCGAGGCTCATCTTACTATACGTTACGACAGCCGATCGAGTCAACAAATTCCAATCGCTCATCAGCGCTCTATGTGCTCATGCCGAAGCCTCCAGCACTTGTTCGCCTCTGCTCTCCGCTTGGCCTACCTACCTCACCGCCATGGCTCAAGTCGATGCTTCCATCGTTCACCAGGCCACTTCTCAGCTTACCGCCAACGGTATCATCACCTTGATTGATGCTGCCAACGCCGGCACTCAACTCGTTGGCGGTCTCACTTCAGGTGTGATGGGCAACGTCAACGCCATGGTCGGAGCTACTGCCAAAGAATCTCTGGGAACCGATATCTTAGGTCTTCACCTCAGAGACGAACATGTACAAGCTAAGCGATTCCTCGGATTGGAGAACCTCTTCGGCCACAAAGCAGAAGCTACCGCCACTGCTTCCGTCGTTGCTACCGCGCAGGCATCAGCTACTGCCGCTGCAGCTGCGGCCGCTCAAGCCCAAACCCAAGCTGCTGGTGCGCTCAACATCGCCAACATCGTCAACGGTGCTGGATCTCTCACTGCCGGTACCACCGCTCAAGCTCAGGCTCAAGCCGGTGCAGGTGCTCAAGCAGGTACCAACGTCATCACGGGATTGACCTCCAACATCCCCATTGTCGGTGGATTGGTCAATGGTCTCCCATTAGTTGGCGGAGTAGTCAACACTGTCGGAGGAGTAGTCAACAAGATCCCAATCGTCGGCGGTGTAGCTCAAACTGCTACAGGTCTCGCAGCCGGTCTTACAGGTCAAGCTTCTGGTACACTCGGTACCGCCACCAACCTCAGCGGAGGAGTAAACGTCCCTGGACTCTTATCTCTCAATGGTCAAGTGTCAGGTGCTGCCAATGCTGCAACTGCAGCTGCTGGTACTGTCGCAGCTACAGGTCAAGGTGTACTTGGAACTGCCACTCACCTCTTGGGTCTTAGAGATGTTGATCTCGCTGCTGAGATTGTCGAGGGAGATGTCTTCTCCCATCTCTCTGACGAACATAAACGAGATTTACTCTCTGGTTTACTCGGTAACCCCACTGGTATACTTAACAACGTTCCTGTCGTAGGTGGACTCACCAACGGACTCCTCGGTGGAATTACCGGTGGACTCCTCAATAACCCTACTGGAGCTGTCGGTGGAGTTCTCAGTAACCCCACTGGCGCTGTTGGCGGTATTGTCAACACCGTTAACCACCTTCCTGTAGTTGGTCCAATTGTCGGTAACACCGTCAACTCCGTTCTCAACACCGTCGGACATCTCCCAGTAGTAGGAAACGTCGCTGCTCAAGCTACTGGAGCTTTGAACAGCGCTATCAACGCTGGACTCAATATTGGTCAAAATGGTCTTCAACTCGGTCTGAACGATGTCACCTCTGCTGCCGCTGGTGTTGCCGGTCAAGCTGGTTTACACCTTAGGAGAGGATTACTCGATGGACTTCCTTTACTTGGTGCTCTCCCTGTTGGAAACATCGTCAACTCTCTTCCGATCGTTAACAACCTCCCTATCGGTGGGATCCTCTCCAACCCCGTTGGAACAGCTCAACAAACAGTCAACAACCTCCCTATCGTCGGTGGTCTCGTGCATGGTCTCACTGCCAACCTCCCAATCGTAGGTGGGCTTACTGCCAGCGCCGGTGCTCAGGCCCAGGGAGCAGCCAATGCCGGACTTAACCTCGGTGCTGGTGGTTTGTCAGCCACTCTCAATGGAGTTACCTCTGCTTTGGGTAACGTAGCTGGATCTACCGGTATTCACCTCGGTTCCAGAGATGTTAACGAGAGGGATCTCCTCAGTGGTCTTCTCGGTTCTTCTTCAAACTCTCAAAGTGGTCTGATCGGTCACAACCTTCCTATTGTCGGTCCACTCGTCAATGGTTTGACTTCCAACATTCCAGTCGTAGAGAATGCAGGTGGTCTCTTATCTGGAGTAACCAACACCGTTGGTCAATTGACTGGTACAGTTGGAAACACCGTTTCTGGATTGACCCACGACTTGCCTATCGTCGGTAACTTGGTGGATGGTTTGACTCACTCCTTGCCTCTTGTCGGTGCTCAAGCTTCCGCTGCTGCTAGTGGTGCCGCTCAATCAGCTACCAACGCAGGGTTGAGCATCGGTGCTCATGGTTTACAAGGTACACTCAACAGCGTTACTGGTTTAGCTGGTGGTTTACTTGGTTCAGCCAACCTCCACTTAAAGAGAGAAGCTTCACCTGAACCTATCCTCGGTCTTAACTTGCCTTTAGTCAACTCTTTACCAATCGTCAACTCTTTGCCTATCGTTGGTAATGGACAAGCCTCTGCCTCTTTGGTTGATGGATTAAATGTCCAATTGGGTCCTATCCAAGCTCAAGCTCAGGCTGCCATCCAAGCTACTCAACATGGTTTGTCGTCCGTCCTTGGTGCAGGATTGAAGGTTGGCGATTTGGTTAATGCTCAAACTCAAGGTGTCGTAGGTGCTTTGATTCACTAGATTCTTAGAGTATAACGGACAATGTTATCATTGTGGTATGAGATATGTTTTATTTGACGATGATGATTTAAAATTCAATTTTCACCCTATCGAAATCCCTAATGTAAATCCTCTTTATATATCATAACGAATTATTCATTGTATCTATTTGGGTTAGTTAGTTGAAAATTTGTCCTACACATACATCATCGAATTATAATATATCTACATCCTAATATCTTCTTTGTTCTTCGTTTTTCACTTTTTTCGAGGGATGTAGATTATGTTTTTAGGTAGTTCAAGTTCGAATATATATATTTATATATATACATGATTCATGTATTCAACTTTACTACCACGATAACTTCAAGCAGACATATACTACCCAGGTCGATACTTTGAGTTGTCTGGCTAACAAGAGAGAACTTGGATTTCCCTCTCGCCTAAATAAGTAGTAAATGCCTGGATGGTGTTTGCTCTCCAGATCTTGCTCTGATCCAGCCAATTAATTAGTCGAGTAGACCGGTCCTTTGCAATGCCGGCGATAGGTTTCCGTGGTTTTGTGCATGATGAAAGTGGAGGTTTTATACCGCCGGAGCATTAACAATGGACCGAAATCGGTCCGACTGCGATCAAAGTGTCGATAGACACACGGCACATGGGTTGTTTGTCTGGTCACGACAGCTGTACTAGCCAGCATCTGGGGTCTCTCTAGGCTAAACTGAGCTGCGTTTAGCGCAATGGTCAACCGCCGGGAGAAAAGGACAGTAGTCGAAAGATGAGTGATATGTTATATGATATGAATTGTTCGATTTTTACCCTGAATTGGACCATTACATCACATGAACGAGAGTACTGAAAATCCGATTTCCCGGTATATCTGCCAACCAATCCGCCCACTTCTCACTCTTTCCCCCCCATTCGATTGAATTGATTCTTTCACCTTCCATAAAACCAGATACAGAGGTTCTAACTTTTCTTTTCTTTCTCTGCTATACACCAAAAAGAAAAATCGTTCAAAATACTACCTTCACTCATCACTAGATCAATCCGACTCAGAGCCATAAACAACGCAATGACTCAAACTCACTTCACTCTCAACAACGGCCAAAAGATCCCTTCGATCGGTCTTGGTACTGTGAGTGAAGATTCTCTCGATCCCATCTTCATATGAAATTTTGCCTTTGACGTTCCATGGTTGCTGATGATCCTTGTGCTGTAGTGGCAATCCGCGTAAGTTGCAGGAAATATTCGATAGTACCGGCGCAGTTCAACTGATAAGATAAATAGCCCAGGTGAAGTTGCCAAAGCTGTCGAACACGCTCTCAAGGTAAGTTGATTGTTTCAGTTTCCTGCACCCTATACAGCATCAGTGGCTAATACTTCTATCTCTTCTTAGTCCGGTTACAGACACCTTGAGTGAGTATATACACCTTGCGGGAGATACCCCGGAAATATCGGAGACTCCAAATCAACAGATCGCTGACGATATCATCATTGCTATATCCCCCTTTTCTTCCTTTCTCCCTCTGTAACAATCGTACTCATCAAATTCTGCGAACTCATATTCGCCATTTAGTTGCGCCTGGGCTTACGGAAACGAAGCTGAAGTTGGACAAGGTATCAAAGCCTCTGGTGTACCAAGAGAAGAGATTTTCGTCACTTCAAAGCTTTTCGAACTCCACCACCACCCCGAACACGTCCCATTGGCTATCAAGGACACCTTGAAAAACTTGGGTCTCGAATACCTCGATCTGTACCTTCTCCATTGGAACGTAAGTCTATGTCTAACCCCGTACCCACATGCCCTATTCTTTATAAGCGAAGCTGCATTACGTCATTTCACTCATGGTGCACCATGGACCCATATGGTGCGCATATCTCACATGGCTGAGCGCTGTTTGTGATCACAGATCAACCTCGAAGTTGATGCTCCTGCTGGAACCCTTCCTCAAAACGAACACCGAGTCAAGGGGTCTTCAGGTAAATTCAAGCTTGATGTAGCTCTTTCCGATGATGTTACCCCAACCTGGAGAGAGATGGAGAAGGTGAGTTTGGTCTGGTCCATTAGATTTACGCTTGATGGAGATTGACTGTGACTGTTGTGTATAGCTCGTTGACCAAGGTCTCGTCAAATCAATCGGTATCTCCAACTTCAACATCAACCGAACCAAGAAACTCCTCAAGGTCGCTCGAATCAAGCCTGTCGCTGACCAAGTTGAACTATCCATTCAATGTCCTCAACCTGAGCTCGTAGCTTGGTTGAAGAAGAATGATATCTTACCTCAAGGTTACTCCCCTCTCGGTGGTACCGGTAAGACCAACCTCAGAGATAACGAGATCGTCAAGAAGATCGCCGACCAACACGGTGTACAAACCGCCAATATCCTCTTGTCATGGTTGGTCGCTAGAGGTGTCAACCCAGTTCCTAAGTCGGTCACCCCCGAGAGGATTGAGAACAACTTGAAACGTGGGTTTTGAGCTTTGGCTTTGACTGAAATGTAAAACTGTAAATTGGTATGCTGATGGATATACATTCTTGTCATCACCAGTCGTCGACCTTACCAAGGAACAATACGATGAACTCGAGTCCCTCTCTCAATCTCACCCTCCCAACAGAGTTTGTGACCAAAGTGACTGTGAGTGAAATTGTTCTTCGACCGATGCGTCCTCAGTCTGCCAACGTCCCGTCTTTGCTGATCATCTTATGCCTTCGCTTGCTCAGCTTTCGAACCCGTTTACGATATCTACCAAGAGAACGACCCCGAGTTCTCTGACAAGGTTCAATTCGCCAAGGAGCAATAAATGTCTGGAATACAAGTTGTTTGAAGCCAATCAAACACATAGAGTGTATGAAGTCAAGTAGATATAAAAAAAGGGTAGACAGATGCCAAAAGGTCGATTTTGCATTACAGTGCGAAGTCACGTTCTGTTTAGATTCAGCAGTTCGATGTCTTTAGCGCCATAGGAAGATGGATCGTTTTATCCATTCATACTGATACAGTGTTGAAGTACAGCTATATACGCGGTTACTGATTGAACTCATGATCATCGCTACATTTGTGTTACAGATAACTGAATCTATCTGAATCACTGCACGGTACACAGAGACTCATCGATCTTGGGATCGTGTTTGGGTTTGGTCTCTTCAGGTAATAACTGACATTTTCACACATTAACCATCAGCAATCTACACCTGTTTTTAGGAGATGTTGGCGAGGATAACTTACATTGACCATTCTCGCGTGAAGAGGTACAGATACTCCACCCGGGAAGGAAGTACCTTCTGGGAAGTAGCTACGAACGACAGAAGATGAGCGTTGGTACTAACATGACTATAATTGTATCCGTCACCGTACGTGATAAACTGAACTTACCCTCCATACTTCAGTACGGTCATTTCTTGCATTTGAGCTCCTAGAGGTAACATACTAAACGAAATGATAGATCAGTTCTCACGGTGGCCTACAGGAGGTATGGTATGTGATCAAACTCACGTCCCGGCAGGTGCGTAGAACCCATCAGCTTTATTTTTCAATACATTCTTCAAACATGCATCTTCGTCCTACAATATGACAGCGGATACGATACCATATGATGAGTAAAGAACACTACCTTCTTGTACGTTTTAAACCTTTTCAATCTGGGATCGTTATGGTGTAAGGTCGATTCTAAGAGGTCAACTTACAAATTCTACATCCGCCCAACCAGGTCTCCATTTCCCTTCCTCAAACCCTTTCTTACTCGTCTCATCCCCGCTCATCAGTTCATCTACGGTTGACGGATCGCATTTCCTCAGGTAAGCTTTCCGCTTCGCTTTCAATTCTTCTTCCTCTTTTTTCTTCGCTTTGGCCTTTTCTTCAGCTTTGCGTCTCTCGGAAGAGGATGATTCGGATGGCATGATCTCTTTTATCGATTAAATCCAAAATGTTATTGTGTTGGAGTGTAAGTGACCAAAACCTCATCTCGGCCGAAAGTACCTGAGCTCGAGATATATGTTTAGTATATGCCATGGTAATGGTTTGTTAGAAGGACTCTGCTCCTTGGACAAATGATAGGTGCACGTCAATGGAACGGTGGGTCTAAGTAAACTTGGGGCAGAAAGGATAGGGTGTGACTTCCTTTGACTATAGGCCCCTTTTGGATCTTCGCATCTCAAACTATGTACTACATGCCGTATACTATATACCTCGTGTCTGCTACTGATTCTCCCTTGATCAGTCTGACGGAGAGAATGGCAAGAGGATCATCCATCAAGGAACTCTGTCAGTACCTGATGATCTTCTTCTATCTACGCATAAGAGATGCTCGGATCGGACATGGCCGTTCCCCATTATATTTCTCATTCTGCAGGAATCGGTATGCAATCGACGCACGTGTTTCACCCTTTTGGATCCCTTTTGACCCTCGACTCTTTCATCTCTCTACACGTCCCCCTGCATCCTCATTCTCATTCGTCATTACTTTTTCCATCTTCGAACTTTGCCCTCTCATACTCATACCGAGGTAATACCGACACCTCAACCATAGTCAACAGCAAGCAGGAAGACTCCCATCTGCTGGACGAGCATTGGAGCATCAACCAGGAACCAATTGCCAAAAAGCATATACACGGTGCAGATATCTCATCCACAACTCGAAAAAATCACAAAAAGCAAACACGTTCGTTCTTTCTCGGTTGGCGTTATATCTTATCAGATGTCGCATAAACGCCCAGTGATCGTCATTGTTGAAATAAATAGCTGTTCCCACGATAAGGAAGACTGTTAAGAGTGGTTGATGGAGATTACGGTGTAGATCTTCCTCGGCGGTCCAATATCATTCGGAAGAGGAAGCAAGTCAATCAAATTATCAAAGTTGTCAAGATCAGTGCGCACATCACACATCCTTTCAAGTTGATTTTTGATAAAGATAGATACAGGATCAATCCTTTCTGTTAACAAAACTTCAATCCTCCACCTACATATCACAACAATCGGTTCAACATCGAAGGGGAGAACGGAAATTCGTCTCAATCCAATGGCCCTCCTTCCTTCCTGCTCATCCGCCTCAACTAATCGACCATAAAAAATGTCCAACTTCAATGCCAATGCTTCTTCCTCTTCGACTTCAACATCGACCGAACCGATCATTGGTCCGCCCAACCCTCAGAACCCTCCTCTCCTCCCATGGGCCTTCTCCGACTGTCCGCTCGATATTCTGGTGGACCTCCTCACCCACATGCTGGAATTGCTCATCAAACATAACGATCAGGTGGTACTCACGCCCGACGCCCTTACCAGATTTCACTCGAGAGCTGCACCGGGGATCAGTGTCAAGGATTACTTGGGGAGAATAGTGAAATATACGAATTTGGAGGTGAGTATATTCTTTCGGTTGAACGAGGACTGGATAGGTGTGATATGGGGATTATCATTTCACTATATGGGGGATGTGTCCAAGCGAATTTCCGAGAGAAGGGATCGTTCAGAAGAAATAACAGGCTTCGCTCTGCTAGCTCTCACATGCTGTACACGAAGTCAAGGACGAGAACGGAAGCTGACATCCATCTGTCCTTTTAGAAAATTCCACTACTATCCCTCCTAGCTTATATCGACACAACCTGTACCAACCTCCCTTCTTTCACCTTATCATCCTTGACCGTCCATCGATTTCTCATTGCGTCTATATGCGCAGGCTCCAAAGCCCAATGCGATGTCTTCTGCACCAATGCCCATTATGCTAAAGTTGGAGGTATAAAGACGCAGGAGTTGAATGCGCTGGAGAGGGAGTTGTTGAGGGTCACCAAATGGGATTTATGTGTGAGTGTGTTATGCGAACGCCCAAGTGAATCGCAAAGATCTCATTGAATCCGTCCGATGTTCAGTTTTACTTGATCCTGAGGAATGAGGAGGAAGAGAACCCTTACTTCTCCCGATTGATAGGCTAATCGTGTCTGTCTTCTTTTTACAGTGTCATGCTGAACAGCTACAAAAATACTATACATCGCTGATCCGCTCCCATGGCGGATACGCTCAATCACCTCAACCCGCCAATCCACCATTCTTACCTTTCCCCAGATCACGTTCTAAACCGCGTGCATCGACCGCGCCGTCACCTACACCTGAAGGCGACACTCCAGCTCCACCAGGCCAGGATGGTGAGCCGGAACCACCAGACGAAGACGAAGCAATGGGTGAGGGCGATGACGACGAAGGTATGTCGGATGAAGATGAATCAAGTATGGTGATTGATGCTTCGCCGCGGGGCAGGAAAAGGATAAAAAAGACTAGCGATAATGGTGGGATGATGGATGTTGATACTTCACCTACAACGGCACAGGCGCAAGAGATCCCAATCGAACATGATGAATCAAATACATCGAATCACTCCCCTATATCTTCAGCTTCAACCGGCTCTTCCTCCGTCCCTTCTTCATCCAAATCATCAATCCACAGGAATACACCAGGGAGCGGGACTTTGAAAGGCAAAAGATCAAGATTGGTATCGATAAGCGAATCGAAAATTGCTGAACCGAAGATCGACACCACTCCAGCTGTAGCTGATCCTTCACCTACTTCCTCAACAAAATTACATGCACCGCCACCTCAGAACGATCAACCTAAACTTCAGCCTAAACCACCCGCTCCTATACCTACACCTACACGCAAATCAACTTCAGCGATACTTACAACTTCAACAGGCACTTCGTCCGATCCTAAACCTCAGTCTCATTCACATTCACACTCGAGTGGGAAATTGCTGAAATCGTTAGTAGGAGGTATCTTCAGGAGAAAATCTTTACCTGGAGATGGCAACGATTTATTGGCTATTTCACCTTCTTCAACTTCAACGAACAATGGGAATGGGTCTTTAGCAACTTCCTCAGCTGCGAATGCAAATGGGAAAAGTAAATCTCAACAATCTACCACTACCTCGCACTCTGGATCTGGACCTGCATATAATGTGATCCCTTCTAAACCTATACAATCACCTACGTCTACTGGTAAA
Source organism: Kwoniella mangroviensis CBS 8507 (assembly GCF_000507465.2). Lineage (NCBI taxonomy): Eukaryota > Fungi > Basidiomycota > Tremellomycetes > Tremellales > Cryptococcaceae > Kwoniella > Kwoniella mangrovensis. Next base: position 1,726,763 of record NW_027062534.1, on the reverse strand, counting down.
TCAGGTATAACAGCTTCACGACCCACATCCACTTCCACCACAACTTCACCTAGGATATACTCATCTACCTCGGCTACAGGAGATAAATCACCTAAACCTGGATTAGCTAAACCTGTGACTCCAAAAGTACGTACACGCGACGAGACTTCCCTAGATCCCAGAGAGAGGGTTGTTCTTGGTGCTCCGATGGGCATGGGTATGGGTATCGCGGTGGATGAATTGGAAGGGAAAAGAAGTAGAATACCATGAACTATACAGTAGAAAAGGAAGAGAAGATTGTGAGATATGATGTTTTGCTATTGAAATTGGCTTTGATCAGGGATATATAGGAATAAAAGGTATATAACCTAGTTGAGTACATACGACAAGACATAGATGAAGAGCAGGAGATCGAGGACGAGACATGGGGGATTATGAGTTGAATGTTCATGTTGATTATTTGGCTTCCATTTTGTATATATATGTTGCGATGTATTGCAACAATTTGCAGATTTATCGTCTACATTATCATCCGGAACGGAGTAAATCAGGTTTACACCTTTACTTTTGAGTCAAATCATGGCTTGTTCGGCACGACAGTGTGATGGTATGTATTATAAAGTACATGATACATATTTTGGAGTTATTCTTAATTGTTACTGGCACCATCGATAGCTGATATGTCTACACGCCGGTGAGCTAGTTCACATTTTCTCGATGTTGGTAGTATGATCACACGAAGATGCTCATCACATCCTCTCTGGATCCCTTGATTATATGTTACGTTACATATATCATATATCGAACCTCCTTCCCTTTCTGTTGTACATTCCATTCATCATATAGATCTACATTCCCTTTCCAACCACCTATACGCCCTCTCATCATTGACCTCCTTCAAAAGCGGTCCAATCTTCTCAAATACTTCATTGTGATACTCGTTCAACCAATCTTTCTCCGTGGGGGATAAGAGCGAACTATCAACCAAGGAAGTTTGAATAGGACACTAAGTCAAAAATGCAAAACCTAAGAATTAGCAAACGGGTGTTTTGTTTCTCATTTAATTGAGACAACTCACCATAGCTATCCTCTCCAGAGTTAACCATCCTTTATTGCCGAAATTCTCTCTCGTCTCCGCTCGGACGATGATATCAACACCTTCTATCCTTATTCCGAATTTCCCATCTGCGTAATAACCTGGTTCGTTGGATATCACCATACCCTCCACCAAGGGGACTTCATTATATGCTGGTCGTTGACCTATACCTTGAGGTCCTTCGTGGACATTCAAGAATGAACCGATACCGTGAGATGTTGAGTGGCTGTTGGAAGGAGCAACGAAAGATCAGTTCAGAACACAGCATTACAATGATAGGTATATTTGGGGAACATACCGATAGTCCATTCCGTCCGACCATAACGCTCGTCTAGCTAGTATATCTCTGCGGAGCTTCGATGAGCGATCACTGGTCGGAAGCACAAGTTTGGCTTGCACTTACAGTATGTATCCTGTTAAGTGATGGCGATGTCAGTTTCGGAAAGTAGTGAAGTAGGCCAGGACACTTACCGGTAGTACCCTGTGGGAAGACGGCGGTATCCAATGCTATGTCAATTTCATCAGCTACGGAGCAGTCGTCGTGCGATCCAAGACAGACTGACCTATATGACCTTGCAGCTATGGACCGATCAGCTGCGGGGCCTCATTGTATAACACGAGTGAAACTCACCACTCTGGTGAATGCCCTCTTCTCCTTTTCCGTGGGCGTTCCAAAATGCTACGCGATCATCATGAACTCTACTGATCTGACAGAATGCTTCTGAAGATACTCACGAATGTCCTTGTGATATCAGTCGTGCCTGCACCGATATCAGCTATAGTACTTCCGGAAATCATTCGTAGCTCACCATCAAGATATTGAGCTATGATACCCTTGTGTCAGCTGTGAACCCCCATTTACTTCAGAGCAATATTCCCAAAAGTTCACCTCCTGAGTCGCAAAGATACATCTGATCTCTATCTATTATTGCTGATCCTTCTTTGGACGGAGCATAATGTATGATTGCTGTACCCTTCTCAATCAGTTCATCGGTACTTATACAATCATGAGGCAGCAACTTGGCTCACCTGCATTAGAACCGGTAGAAGAGATCGTTTCAAACGATAACCCCCTGAACCATTGGCCTTCTCTATAACGAAGGCAAGATCAGCTAAATTGATCCTTCCCTTTCTACTCTTCTGGCAGATCCCGTGACTTGACTCACTTTCTATATTTTTCCAATACCAGTGCCGCATCGTATTCTGACCATCTTTCGCCGTTGTGCAGGACCTCTTCCAACCATGCAAAGTATCTAGCTAGGGCTACTCCATCACGGATATGCGATCGTCGGAAGCCTTCGATCTCCGCCTAAGGATAGGCACAAATAGTCAGTAGCCTGCGTGTATTCGAGGTAAAGTAGATTCGAAAATATACAGCATTCTTCTTCGCTTTGAACTCCTCGATGATCGATCGTCTAACCTCTACATTATCCTATATCGTCATACGGAGTTAGCGAAACATAATACACAGAGACACATTGCTATCTGAACTACACTTACCTCTCCAACAGCTTTAGCAATTGCCCAACTAGTTTTCATCCCAATCAGAACTTTATCCGTCTTCACCACTTTTTCATCTTTCGAAGTATTATCCTCTTCTCCTTTCTTATCCGTTTTGGCTTTCTTGCTAGACGGTCCATCTTCCATATCAACATCGTCCGATTTATTCACTTGTGGCTGTGATCTCTCAACGGTCAACCTTTTCTGCCAACTTCCAAGCGAGTTCCAAATTTGATCATAATCCAATAAAGCAATTCCATTCTTATGCAAATATTCCCTAACGGGATCAGTCAGAGATTTGGGTGATGCGAAAAGTGTACAGTCGTCTCTTGTCAATATAGCATAAGCGAAGAAAACCTATATATGAAGATTCGTATTAGTATTTCTTTTTTTCAGTGTGGGTGAGGATGAGGGCGATGATCAAATGATGTACATACAGGATTATAAGGTATATCGGCACCTCTAAGATTGAAAAGCCAAGCCATCTCATCCAAACTCGTAACTATTGTACCTGGACTTCCGATCTTCTTGAATTTATCCCTGATCCTACTTATCTTCGCTTCGACCGATTCACCAGTATATTGAGTCGATAAGTGGAATATCTCGTTGGTAGGTCTAGATGGCTTTGGTTGTTCTTCGGACCATATGATATCGATCAAATTCTCTGTGATTGGCACTAAAGAAGAGTTGGTAGGCGATGCAGTGAGTGATGAGGATAAATTTGTGGATTCAGATTGGGGGATGAGAGTGGGGTCGATACCTATCCTAGAAGATGGTGGGAGGTCCTGTCAAGGAAAAAACAATTAATCAATCAGCTTGCATTTGATTATAGTCCTCACTATGAAGGAATTAATTCGAGATATACTAACAGACTTTAGCCATGCTCCCCATGTTGGTATCTCCGGTAGACCAGATTTCATCAGTGTCCATCTATGATCATCCGAGACGACCGATTATCAGCACATAGTTCTGGGAGCTGGGTTTGGATGAGTACCGACTTACCCTTCTCCTAACTGCTTCTCAGCTTGTACCCAATACCTCCCATCTGTCCAGCACCTAGCTTCCGTATGCGTTATGACTGCGCATCCAGCTGAGCCAGTGAAGGAAGTGATATATGATCGTCTAGAATCACATGGGGCCAGATACTCCGATGCGTCTGTATGGATCACCCGATTACATTGACTTAGATCATCGTCTTAATTTTCTTTGGGATTTAGGTGATATTGACTTACGAGCGTCTTCTGAAGGTACCACACTATATCATGAGAATGCATCAGCAGGAAGCCTCTGAGTGATTCACATATCATGAATTGACATACTACGCATCGATGTTCCTATCTCTCATCAACTCCCTCAACTTTGTCAACCTGGACACAGAATGTGATGCCATTATTGTTACGGTCCTAGCGGTAAGATGAGCGACGCTAGATACTCCTGAATTCCGTTGGCTGCGAAACAGTGTACGGGAGAATGGCGTCCTACCAAGAAGAAGCATTGGCTGGCTTCTATTCGGTGACTGATGAATAGTATCAGACACGGGCCAAAGGATGAAGATGGTCTCATGTGGTCACTGGTTACTGGTCACTGGACCTCATGTTTCGGCTCGCTTACTTCCGACGGAAACCATCCGGAACAACTTGGCCCCCCGCACAGTCCTTTCGATCCGATGTACGCTGATAAGATATAGATATAAACTGCACACAACATATACAACAAATGTTTACGACTGGTATGCGAATCCCACAGCTAGATACCAGTCAAAGCCACCGGTAAAACTCTTCTCAACCTCCCACAAATGTGCAAGAAATTGGGTTCATTTTCAGGAGAGATGAACCAATCTCATCCCTTCAACCACATCTTGTCGAAGTAATCCAATAGAAGGTAATTTGTTTCGATAATCACAGAGGTTAAGGTGGCACGGTATGTATGTGGAGGGAGAAAGGTCATAAGGGAAGTTATCCACTGCTTTGATGATGGGTAGGAAAGAATTGGTCATTGTGTGAATATTGTATCTGAGGTATAAAAAGTATTCAGGCTAAAAGCTGGTCAGTTGACCGTATGACAGAATTGTGACCTTGCTTCAGGTGTTTCGATGAGGGTTAAGGTATATGCATACCTATGTATATATGTATGTATGCATCTTTACTGTTGTATAGAGTGAGTAAGTGCATGTTCGTTGTATTGACTCGATATTTCAAAGTAACTTGGCGTGATATGTGCGAGTAAAGATCGTTCGATCAAAGGATCTCTGGCCCTCCTCGAATTTAGTAGCGTTGTATGTGATACAAGCAAACTATGTTGGGGGATTGCTCGCTCAAAGGACGAAAGATGTGTCATGTTGTATTACGATGGCTTTGTTGACGAGTTGATGAGGTGTCATGTCCTGTCGACATGAGTCCAGTATCATAACATATACTGTGAGTGTTGTAAAGAGCGTTTGTAAAACATGAAATAGCTTCACGGAGAGCATGTTTTCTATACTTCGTGGAAGGTGATGATCGGAGGATGTTTCCGATACTAATTCAACGTCATACAGTATTTTTCGGTGATGCGCATCGCCTCGATGTATCATCTAATCTGATCCGATCATACCGTACCTCATCTCCGAGAATAATTCTCCGATAAATCAACCTCGCTCCACCCCACCTAACAGTCCTGCAATATCCGTATGCTGATACACCCTGTCTCGCTCATCAACCCACCCTGTAAGCTCTGTTAAATTCCTCGGACAAAGGATTTTGAATGAGTGATCTACTGTAGTTACATGGTTCATTGCATAGGATGACGAAATGCGATGACCTTTCTCGCACATTACGAACAGTGGGGCTGCACCGACGAGTTCTTCGGACAGCCGAACTGTAGGACGTAAGGTATAAATAGAAGTAGCAACATGATATGTTCTTGGGTCTACTTTTCTTCCTCGTCAACACATTTAATCATACATTACGATTATCCCACTTATTAACTAGACCAAATAACATAATTATCCAGCATAATGTACATCCAATCTTTACTTCTCCCTCTTCTCGCAACTCTGGCCATCGCCTCCCCCATAACCCCAAGGGCTCAAGAGGGTAAACGGATTAGATCCCTCGCAAGTCCCGATCTATGTCTTACCGTACAAAATGGATATGCCGCCTATGGTACCATCGTAGCTCTGACAGCCTGTTCTCAAGGCTCAGGAGGATACCTGGACCAATTCCAATTCTTCTCTGCTGTCGGTCCTCAAAGGGGTCAAATCAAGTTGATCTCCAATGAAGATATGTGTCTTGATGCCGATACGTCCAATGGGAATGGTGGACAGGTGACCATCGAGGCGTGTGAAGATGGAAAGGACTCGCAGGTGTTCACTGTTGGTACGACTGGAACAGGGAGTGAACCAAACCTTAGATTGGCAATTGGACAAGATGAAGGCGAGTTATTATTCTCGTGACCTAGACCCATAGTAGCTTCGTCATGATATATACTGATTTGTTTACCTCATATACAGCTCAATGCCTCGATGTAGTGAAAGATAGCACACCAATTCAACGAAAACCATACGGTTTTGAGAAAGACTTACAAACTTGGGAATGTCACCCTACCGATCACCCTGATGCTCAACAGGTGGGTGCGAGCCAATCCTCAATAAGTTGTGTTAATGCTGATTGTATGTGGTTATAGCAATACTTTGAACTGGTCGCACCCGAGTCCGAGTAAAGAGTATCGGAAAGCGTGAAGATCGACAATACTGTATCATAGAATCATTACCTCATGAGATGATACAAATGCCATTGGACATTATGTATGTATCATACATGACGAGCGTAACATGGTATCCGCACAATTGTTTTATCATAATCATAGGATGAAAGATGCATACAAAGTACATGTTCATGCATGACTGTGGTTTTCAGTTAAAATGATAGAATGACTAGTTACTGTATTCCCGGCTATATCGGGCGACCGAGTCGATCACCAACACGACAAATGACTCAATCCATCTACATCTCATCAATGTTATATATAGTTCATACTGAGCACATCGCATCTCACTGCCTGACTATCAATCACAAATAAATACACTGACGGCCAAGATGTCTCTTTTCCCCAACCCTGTCGTCGCCCCACCTCATATCCTCAAACTTCTAGATGACCTCCATGCCATCTCATCACAGCAGGAATCTCAAATTACCGCAGAGAGGCTTCGCGACAAACAAGGCTTCGACGAGTTTATGAGAGATAAATTTATAGCACTGGATCAGGATAAATGCTGGTTCGTGTATCAAACTTGTTTATCAATAGGAGTGAAGAATGTTATTGAGGTGAATTTCCAGTCCAAAATCTCTACATACAATACAAGTCGACATCGGCAGTTGTTGATCTCCATTTTTGAATCTTAACCAGGCTGGAACTTCATATGGCGTATCTACAATCTACCTTTCCCTCGCTCTATCCCAATCATCCAAGATTCACGGCCACACACCGGGTAAAGTGATAGCTACGGAGAATGAACCTTCCAAGATCACCCAAGCTAGGAAGTACTGGCAAGAATGCGGAGACGAGGTCGAACGATTGATCGATCTCAGAGAGGGTAATCTGTTGGATACCCTAGCGAAGGATCTACCTGGTCAGGTGGATCTGTTGTTACTTGACAGTATGTTTCTATCTTATCAAACTCTCTTATCTGATCTCTTGGCATTCAAATGCCGAACTGTCGGATCTGACGTGTTTGTGTTCAGTCTGGTCTCCTTTAGCATTACCTACGCTTAAACTTGTCCAACCCAGTTTACGCAAAGGTGCAGTGGTGATTACGGATAACATTGTAGGATCAGCAGATAGATATAAAGATCTCATTGAATATCTGAATGATGGGGTCAACGGTTTTAACAATCTCAATGTACCGTATAGTAAAGGACTAGCTCTGAGTGTATATCTAGGACGACAGGCATAAGAGGGGAACGAAAAGGAGTACATGGGATGGGGCCGAGCAAGATGGACCGTGGTTTCATGTTGTACATGACATATTTGAGATGCATGTCATTAAGAACAGGTGATGTTATGCTTTGGAAGTTTTCATCTATATACAACTCGATCATCGACATGAATATATATATACTGTAAACTCTGATGGGTGTGTCACTTCAAGAAAACCCACACAGATGGATTTTCCAAACTATCGCTCAAAATACCACCATCTACTTTATCTATCTCCGCTAACTCATCTCATACCGCCCAATACATTCCCTGAGTACCTCCAGTTGTTCGCCCAAGCCAGCCTTGGTCTTATCATCATCTCTCATAAGTCCATTGACCAACCTCATCAACCAGGCGAAATCAGCTTGACCGGGTATAGGTAATGACGATTTTCGCTTTTGGGTCAACTTCATCTTGAAGTCGTTGAAGAATTGATCAGATATTGATTGAGCTCTCAATACCACTTCGGCAGGTACACCCGCCATGTGTGCGACATCTTTACCGGATAATCAATACATCAGCACTATGTCAAGTCAATTTGATGATCGGAGGAAGCGTAACTCACGAGTACCATGACTACTTTCTGCTACTCCAGAAATCAACTTGTAAAGGAAGACGACTTGTTGAAGCTGATCATCCACGTGAGTCTGCATATGCATCTTTCGAATATTTGGATGATAAGTGAAATCATCGGTGAGGGAACCGTAGTGGGTCTGCACAATTCAAGACATATAATCAGCTTGCTGCCTGTTAGGGAATGTCGATTAGGATAAGAGAGTTGATTGATGCTTACGGCGAAAAATCCCAACGGTAGAGTATGTGTGGCAAGTTGATGCAGGACCGCTCCTGCAATCGCCATACCGTCGTAGGTGGAAGTACCTCGACCGAGTTCTGCGATCCGTGAGCTACACTTCCTGTCAAGTGGTCATGAGCCGGGTGACTCACCATCCAGAATGACCAATGATTTGGGTCCAGCATCTCGAAGTATCTTGGCACATTCATCCAATTCAACTTTGAACGTTGAGGCACTTGCAAACATATCTGTAGGTGTGCACCATAAATTATCAACGAAAATCCTGCAGTTCGTCCAGTATAGCTAACTATCTGAGATGAGAAGACGGAAAGGGAGAGGCGGACTCACTATCATATGCTCCCATTCTCGTCTGGATCCTATCAATAGGACTCAGCCTAGCCTTGGAGGCAGGAACATAACATCCCAACTGAGCAAGTATGACACCGGCAGCCGTCATCCTCAGTAAAGTCGATTTACCAGCCATGTTCGGTCCGGTCAACAGCACCTGTCTAGGTCGAGTGTCACCCAACTGGACATTGTTCGGTATGAACTCTCCCCGGGCGGACATCGAGGGATGTTTCAGTTCTTCGAAATCGACAAAAGCGAATGGAGATTCGATAATCTCAGGTCGACATTTGGGGTCTTCCATATCGGTTGATGCTTTTGCTAGCGATACCAAACAATCCAATTCGGCGATAACTCTGCATAATATAACATGGCTTCAGTCTTCGATCGAACTCGATATCAGCACGAAAAAGACTTACCGTACCGTCTTCAACCAGACCGCTCGATCTCTATCAAATTCAGCTAAAAGCCTCTTGTAGAAATCTGCTCTGGTCGTATTCGCAATATCTCTTGCTTCTTGGATCTCGTTCTTCAGCGTTAAGAGTCGCGGAGTGTAATATCGAGTGCAATTCTGATGCACCGAAAACCAAATCAATCAATCGACCAGTATCATCATGAAGTTAGGTGAAAATCAATCTTACTTTAGTTCCACTCTGTTTGATCCAATTGTTCGGTACTTTCGGGATCTTGTCTTTGACGATTGGTACTTCGATCTGAAAGATCTCCTTGGCGCCTTGTGCGCTGTGCCACCATCTTATGTTCTGAGCACTTATAATCCAACCCAATCGATAGTACGTCAGACATATCGTCATGTCACCCATATTGATCTCACACTCACTCTACATCTTTTTTAGCGTGTTCCAAATAAGCATCCAAACGTTGTTCGATCTCTGCAACGGTAGCATCTGCAGAATCACATTCTTCGTCTGCACCAGGTTGAGGTAGAATCAAAATGGATTTATCTGCGGATATAGATCGAATTAGCGCGCTGGTGTCATTGAGAGGACAAGTCATACCCACCGTTCTCTTCGACCACATACATAGATTGTATATGCTCGATGTGAGCGGATAAATCAGGTACGGAACGAAGTAGACCTGCTACACTGGGAGAGGTGAAGTTTTCCGCTATGGTACGTAGTTTCTCGACACCATGTTGTAAAGCTACGAATGTCTGTTAGAACAGGTATGTCGTCAGTATTCAGTGTTTGTGCTCCCAATGGAGCGTCACTCACATCCATCACATTGAGGAATTTACTCTCTTTCTCACTTCCAGCGTGTATACGAGAGATCAATCGCTACGACCCAATCATTAGAATACAGTTGGTTCCAGTGACCTGAACATGACTCACCTCTAAATCGGGGATACCCTTACACAACGAGCGGAACTCGTTTGAGAACGAGGTCTCATTATTCATGAGATCTTCGACGGCATCCAGTCTGCCGAGAGAGTCAGTTGGGCTTTAGAGGCATGCACGGACAGAGGACGACTGACCTATCATTGATGGCTTTGGCATCTCTAAGAGGAGCCGTCAACCAAATTCGAAATAATCGCTTGCCTATAATCAAACCATGTCAGACAAGTCACCATGATTTTAGCTGGGATTTTAACTGACCGAACGGGGTGATACATCTTTGAAGTAAATCTAACAATGTTCCTTCACTTCCTCCATCTCCATTGACTAACACCTACAGTAGATATACCAGTCGATCAGGTACCTTTTCCCTTGGACAAGCCAACCTTAGCTTGACTTACCTCCATATGTGCCAGCGTTTGACCATCCAATACCAGACTTTTCCCTTCTTTGATCGGATCATACACATTGAAATTACTCTGCGATACCAGGTCCTTGTCCAACGACAAACTTCGAAGGTAGAACAGCAAGCCCCCAAGTGCCTCCATGGCAACTCTATTCTCCTGATATTGTCGAATAGCATCGGGTAATGGTGCTTTATCAGCTGCTATTTCGTCATGGTCAACAGCGAAGAATTCAGATAGCTGTTCAAGAGTTTCCTGAGCCGAACAGAACTCTTTTCCTTCTTTGAAAGATTGCCATTGAGTTGATGAGGGGAGGATGTTCCTCAACATACGAGTGGTATTGACCGATAGGTTGCCCTGGACACAGGTCTAAGTCAGCCCATCATCATAGCCAAACTCTTCAGCTCGCTCACCTTGGCATACACCAGTTCTCTCGGTCTGATTTGACGGAACATCGTTTCCAATCTCGTTCGACAGACATCATCTTCAAAAGCGCTTATATCGAATAACCCAGTCGAGGCGTCCAGTATACATACACCAAAGGCGGAAGTACCATCGAGATCAGACACAAATTCCTGTTCCCTTTGATGATCAGCTGACTAATCGGGTCACACCATGCGATTCATCGGTTCAATCACTTACCTTGATAGATGCACAATGATTCGCTTCGTCACTGCTGAGATATGCTCCATCGACGATCGTACCATTTGTGAACACTTGACGAAGCTCTCTGTTGACTATCTTCGGTTCATTGTTTTTGCCTTTACCTTTATTTCGAATTTGTTGCCTATCAATAAAGGGTATAAAATCAGCCTCTTTGAAGCGTTGCACATGATATTGATATGCAGTGCAGAAACTTACCCGATAGCAGTCTCGGCCTGTTCGACAATTCCCACTTTATGACCAGCAGCCAGGAACTTGTGAATCCAGAATTCGAGTGATTGTTCTGGTACCCCGACCTGAGCGAGGAAAGGTACAACAACTCAGCGCCAGACAAACACCCCATCTATATGCGCGTAGACAACAAAACTCACCATCTTCATGTTCACTCTATCTGTCAATTTCAGGTCGAACTCCTGATGTCCGATATCTGCATCGTTCTCATACAGCTCATAAAACTTCCCCTTCTGGAAGAAAAGTACCGTATCAAAGTGATCTTGTTTGATGTTCCAAAATTGAGCTTCGAAGGCTGTAAAGCCGTTCTGTTTGTCTGCAATATTGAATCTCGCCTTTGGAATATGGACCGTTCTTTTATCATAATCGGGGTGGTCAGGCGTGTGGCCCTCCTTATCCCGTGGGTTCTCCAGGAAAGCATAACGCTGCTCCGCTTCTCGTTTTTGTTCCTTGGCTTCCAACTTTGACCGCTCAGCTTGGGTTAAAAAGATAGCGTCGGGGTCATTTGATCTAGAAACTCCACTGCCGCTATTGTGCCGAGAATTATTGATTAGTGGACGTGGACCAGGTCGAGCGGATGAGGAAGAGGCTTCCGCCGAAGTAGAGGCGTTGTTGTCGTACCATGACGTGGTGGCTTTCTTGGGTGCAGGCTTGGGAGCAACAAATCCTTTTCTAGGAGCAGCCTTCTTCTTAATAGGTTCAGGCGAAGCGGAAAACGCTGAAGGGGAGCGTGATACTACGGAAGCTTCGTACGCCTCGTACTCGTCGACAGCGGCAGCTAAGTGGTCGTCCTATTAGTGATCACGCTTCTGATTGATATGAAGGACTTACCCATGGCTGCATCGTCCTCTTCGTTCAACACAAAATCATCCCCATCTGAATCTTCCTTCAAGCTCTTTCTAGGTTTTCGACCTGATGACGAATAATCAATCAGCTGGATTAATAGTAAACCTACGTTAGGGATATGCAATGTGACATACCTGACATTCCTTTGGGAACCACCTCTTCCTCGGATCCATCGGAGTCAGACTCTACATACATCACTTTCCTCTTTGCCCTTCGTCCCTGCGAACAAAGATGAGCTCTGGCATCTCAATTCATTTGGTGACGATAACAATGGCTTACAAGCTTGATAGGCGATCCATCCGCTTCTTCCGCACCATCATCCATCTCTTTATCCTCATCCACCTGTATCACTTTCTTCTTCTCGCTCGAATTGGCTTTAGCTGATGAAGGTCCAGATTCAGGGGGTGGGGTAAGTTCATCTTCACTCTCCACGAAGTTCTGTTTCCTCCCTACTAAAGGACTAGACTTGTTGACGAGATCTTTCCCTTGGGTAGTTCGAACCACAGGTGAACTGGCTGGACCGCCCACGCCAGCAGCAGCTGAAGAAGGCCTTCTGGTACCGTTGTTAGTCGTTGCAGGGGATGAAGTTGGATTGGTAGAGGGTGGTCTCGGACCAGGTTTGGGTGCTCCGAAGAATGAAGCTAAGGTCGCTTGCTTCGTCCTACCATGAGACAACGTCCATCAACAGCTGCAATCTGGAGGGTAGGATTCATATAACATACGCTTTTGCATCTTTTGGTGTTCCCTCTGGCTTTGTCTTCGCCATTGCGTTTAACGACCTCCCTGCCTAAGAAGCTATGGTCTGACTGAAAATGACGTTGAGAAACTGTTGAATGACTAGATTTGGATGATAACGACAGAAGTATACTATCGGCCGGATAATCTAATAAACCTTGAAAAATGAGACCGCGTTTACGCGTCTGATGACGAGGAGAGTTTGAAGGCGAGTAATGTTCTCGATTGTGAACTGATAAAATCAGTCGGCCGATCGGGTGCATTCGTGGGAACCGTGTCCAATCTTCAGAGGTGAGCCAGGTTGAGTCAACTCTACTGTCTAGTGGATCTATCTGTGTCAAGCCATGGGTTGGATGATGGCGTTAATTACGATACGATACCCGTAGCTCACAAAGACAAGGAGAGGGGGTGATCGGACATGACAGGAGCAGGTACCTCCACCATCGCGTAGTCTGTCTAGGCCAGGTGCTAACCTTAAGGTTCCTGAGCGGTACAAGCAGTGATCAGCTCAACAAACTAATCCCACGTCAGGTGAAAAGCAGTTGATAAAGGTGAAACAAGTCCAAGTCATGGTTGACGTGGATGATTTTGGCCGGATTTTCTCGGTAATTTGGGTGATATCACGTGATATTCAAGGTGTTTTGGACCAGCCTCTCAGCCTTTCGCTTTTTTTGGGAGGTAGGAAAATGGAACATTACCTGAACACGGAAAGAGATCAATGGACGCGTCGTTTGTTGATTCACTCACTCTGGCACAGGTAGCAACTCTTACGCTATGTCATCCCGTCACTCAACATTACCTGACTCACTACTACTGACCATCGATCCACATATAAGCACATTCCCAACCGAATCATTTCCCTCTTCCCTCTTTCTTCTTTCTCTTCTTCTAGATTCACATTCTATATCAAGAACATTACCTATTTATCGTTGAACGATCCCCCCATATCACTTCATTCTTGTTACTACCACCATGTCAGTCATCGAAACACCTTCCAAGGCAGCTGCTTCTGCTCTCGCCGAGTTCAACCTCAATACCCCTAAAAAGGTATCGGAGCCTACCCTCCTCTCCAAACTCCAAGCTGTCTCCAAACCCACCGAGAAGCCTGTCGTATCAGCTGAGGATAAAGTAGAAGAGTACCGAACGAGATTCGTCGGTGATGTCGATTGTGAGGAGAAGGATGAACCTCTCTTACAAGAGACCAACTCTCGATTCGTCCTTTTCCCTATCAAATACCGAGAGGTGAGTACAGCTGTCCCGAAGCGTCGCCAGCGTCTCATACATGATAGCTGATCATAACCGTCTCTCGCAGATCTGGCAAATGTACAAGCAAGCTCAGGCTTCTTTCTGGACCGCTGAGGAGATCAACCTTGCTCCTGATCTCCACGATTGGGAGAACAAGCTCAACGATAACGAACGATACTTTATCGAACGTGTATTGGCTTTCTTTGCTGCAGTGAGTATGACTCACATTGACTCATCTGGTATTCAGCCACAGTGCATATGCTGACTATCATTTTGTCTCATAGTCCGACGGTATCGTCAACGAAAATTTGGTCGAGCGATTCTCAGCTGAAGTACAATGTGCCGAAGCTAAATGTTTCTACGGTTTCCAAATCATGATGTGAGTTTCCTCTTCCCATCTATTCATTCTTCCTCGTCACCCTGCTGACCTTACATCCACTATAGGGAAAACATCCACTCCGAGACCTACTCTCTCCTCATCGATACTTACATCAAAGACAACGACCAAAAGAATTTCCTCTTCGATGCTATCGACACCATCCCCTGTATCCAGAAGAAAGCTCAATGGGCTTTGAAGTGGATCACTGATGACAAGTCAACCTTCGCCGAACGTTTGATCGCCTTCGCCGCTGTTGAAGGCATCTTCTTCTCTGGATCTTTCGCTTCCATCTTCTGGTTGAAGAAGAGAGGTTTGATGCCCGGTCTCACCTTCTCTAACGAATTGATCTCAAGAGATGAAGGTCTCCACACCGACTTTGCCTGTTTGCTCTTCACCCACCTCAGGAGAAGACCTCACCCCGATACTATCTCTAAGATCATCAAGGAAGCCGTCGCCATCGAACAAGAGTTCCTCACGGACGCTCTTCCAGTATCATTGATCGGAATGAACTCCAAGCTCATGTGTCAGTACATTGAATTCGTCGCTGATCGATTATTGGTCGCCCTCGGTAACGATAAGATATGGAACGTCTCCAACCCATTCGATTTCATGGAAATGATCTCATTACAAGGAAAAGCAAACTTCTTCGAATCTAGAGTATCAGCCTACTCCAAGTCAGGTGTCAACCAGTCTGTCGGTGCTACATCGGATCACTCAGCCGTCAAAGCTGGTTTCACCTTGGATGCTGATTTCTAAACACAATTGAAACCGGATAAGAAAGAATCCTCTTGTACGAATGACACCATATTTATATATACTTTTAGATTAGATGATGGACGTTTCTAGACTAGTGTAATTAATTTTCCCTTTAACTGTTGTCACAATTCTTATCTCTTGGCTGGTCTTGTACTTTGTAAGTACGCTTCGGACTACTGCTTCCTTTGTTAGATTTTTATATTTTATAGTAATATCAGACCTTTCTATCGTTTTGCTCGTTTTTACGATATATCTTATGATAGGAATGACAATGCATATTCACTGCACAGGATACTAGGGCAAGCACTGCTTTGTGGACAGCTGAATGAACGAATGACTGCATGAATGAATGCTTGTACACTACTGTGTGTCATCGACATCCAGCATGATGTCCCGTGAGATCACGTGATCCAACGCTTCCTACGCGTCATACATGTCACATCCATCAGAGCTAGTCGTAGTCGGCCGATCGTCACTGAGCTATGAGATTTGTTTTTTCTACCTTGACTCAAGCAAGAAAGCAAGACTCGATCTCGTTGGTTCATATCAATACCAAGCAGCGGTATTCACCTCACCTACGACATCCCTCTCTCCACGTCGATCGGTCGAAAAGTCGTTCCCCAGGTTTAAACAATGTTCACTACAAGCAATACTACTTTCGGACCGATCCCTTTCCACATCTTTTTGAAACATGCTGGACCATCAACTATACAATCTCGAGCTCGAACATTGACTTCTACTGCTAAAAGATCAGCTAGAACCCATGGTAGTCTGAGTCATTATGATGTGTTGAAGTTGTCAAAGAACTCGACAAAGCAGCAGATAAAAGCTAGGTTCTATGAGGTGGGTTGGGTTCATCAGACTATGTCATGAGATATTTGATATATATATTCTTGATCATTTGGTCGATGAGGATGAGGCAAGGACCACTTGACGATAGAACATTGCGAACTGACATTACCTGAATCAATTAACTAGCTATCTAAGCAATATCATCCAGATGCCAAAGGTGGAGACACAGCGAAATTCCACGAGATAAACGATGCCTATGCTGTATTAGGTGACGATAGTAAACGGTGAGAACCGATACTTTCACCCAGATTCCCATCCTATGTCATTCGACCAGAATGACCAAGTTGATTGACAATCGAACTTCTTGATTATGCAGTCGTCAATACGATACATCACTCACACCAGCATCCCATCAATCCCACCCATCTCGTACTCATCAACCCTATGGTCACGGTCACGGTCACTCATCATTCTCACCTCGTGATCCCTACTTACATCGAGCAGCCCAAGGTCCCCATCGTGCATGGTCCAATACCAACTCTACGGCTTACAAAACTGGTCAAGCGCCCCGAACGGAGAACTACCAACCGTTTGGTAGGAAGACACCACCGAATTTCCAGTATACTTACGAGTACGATTTTAATTATAACCCTAATGCTCGAACTGCCAGACCTGGGGGTAAACGCAAAGCGGGAGAGGACGGCGAAGGAGACGGGGAAGGGGCAGGGGGAGGAGGGGTATGGAAGTTTCTGGTTACGGTCGGATTGATATTTACTGTTATTTCTCTTGGAGGTGGGTTGACAGCTAATTCGGAAGGGTTGTATGATTGGGAAATAGTACGGAACAGATGGGAGGAAGAATTAGATGATAGACTAGGATTACATGATAGAGATGAGGTAGACGATTGAATCAGGAGAAGCGGAATTGTTGGACATCCTCATGCAATCCACCGGTCTTCGATCATTCGCCATTGGACCATACGACCACTTATATAGGATATGCAGAGAACCCTACCTCGAAACAACTACCAACTTCATTTACCCCAATGGAACGGAAATATAGTAACGCCAATTTCATGGACAAAGCCAATTATGTGAGACGCTTATCCGCATTAGTATATACAACCAACAAATCTCTTACTCCTCCTCCTCTGCATGTCACTCTCTTTTTTTCAGAGATTGTCATAGCATTATGCATGATAGATTGCCCATTGCCTCTCCCTCAAATTTGACTTGCAGCCATCTCTCTATCAATCAATCAACTCGCCCTCTTTCTCCCCAGCCAGAAACCTACTAGCTCTAGGTGAGAACGGCGAACTAGATTTATCCTTCGTCTTCTCTGCTGTAGGATTTTCTATCCTATTATCATGTGAAATCGATCGAGTCGTTGATTTCATCTTCGCTTTTTCAAGCGTATTCAAAAACCCTTGTACTTGCTCTTGATCATTTTGGACATATGCAACCTCAAATCCATCATCCTTCCTTCTGTTTCGACTTGTCAATTCATCCAAAGTATGTTTCATCCTTGCTAGCTTGTATTTCCCCTCTCCAGTCTCCATGGACCAATACCATCTATCTCCCCTCAAATACTCTTTAGCTTCTTCATCTCTTTCTCCAGCCGTATCATTCAAGCTTCTAAGTAAACTTTCCTTCCCACATGAACAGTCCGAGTAAATCACGATTCTAGGTAAAGCCACCAATTGATACTTGAATCTCTCAGATCGTTTGGTATATTTATATCGTGATGGATCAAGTTTATATATCATCCATTCACCCACCTTCTCATCAACCATATCCGAGTCTGTGAAGGTATTCGTAATTGGATCATATGGTCTTCTAAGTTTTGAGATTTTATTGGTATCTGGATAAAGCAAATCAATAGTCCGATCATCAAATGTTATTGGTATTTCCCTTCCTTCCATATACGGTGATGTGAACACACCATCGCTAGGATCCGTAGGACTACCGTTAAAAAGTGATGAATAAGTATCATTTAGCACGGTAGTAGCTGATCTAAATAAATGGGATCTGGAAGCTCTCGTAGCGTATTCCGTACCTAATATCAAAGCTTTCATACCTATATCTGAAGCTTTGGTTATAAGATTTCCAGATGATTTGGTTAAACTGTCCAGATCCCACCTCTGTGTGGAACGTGAGGTTATAAGTCCTTGACCATTAGAGGAAGTGGGTATTTTGGCTGGGCCGAAGATCTCATCGTATTCTGGTTCGAATTCGTTGTGATGATTGTGTTGCATTGTCTATATCGTGTAATGTTGATGATTTTCCTCGATATTTTGAAAGATCGAGTCAGAATCCAATTAGAATGCGAAAGCAAGAACAGATGAGAAGAGAATAAACTCAATGAGGTGTAAATCAAGTCAAATGTATATAAATTTTAGAGTCAAACTCTAGCTCTCTCAGTTTATCCAAACAAAGGACTTCGACTTGTTATGTACTGCGATTAGCAACGTCTTTACCATTAACAAAGGTGGGGTCGCTCGGGACTCGTTTCGATCCAGAATCAACTATTCTATCTATTGCTCCGCTGGGGATTCGTATCGAATCAATTGACCGATAAACACGGTCTTGCATGTTGATATCTGAAAGGCGAAGAAAGCCTATATTCCGAACATATCGGTGAAGATCAGTATTAACCCGAACTTCAGCTGTTCCTCATCAGCCTTCATGCGACAGAGAAGTATCACACATTCGTCTCTCAGACCAAATCTCGCCGTAACGTATGGTCAGTGAATAACCTATGCAATCCTCGCTCTAACAGGCAATTTCATCAAGTGGTCTTGGTTCTAAAGTAAATACCCTAAAACCTCAATGCATAGCATGTCATCCCATCTGCATCTGCCCTTAGTAGACGAAAGCAAGGATTTTACCACCGACGTGCTTGTTTCTGGCTTCTTGGTGATCCATGATACCGGCAGAGGTCGTGAGGATGATCTTACCGAAAGATCGAGCGGGGAGAAGGAGGGCAACCCATTGTTCGACTATTCAAGTACAAACAAATTAGCAAATCAGTCCAATTGTACGATATCTTGGGTGAGAAGTGAAGATGACTTACTAGCGTCAACGGCGATGTTGAATCGAGGAGAGATAACACCACATTTGTTCAATCGACCGTTAAGTTGGATAACAACTTTTCCACCTCGGTGGTCATCGATGATCTCGAATTCACCAATGTAACCTATATCAAACGAACGACAAATCAGTATTGAGATTCTGCTGCGTTGATATGAGAATGATGTCCCCTTTTTCAATGGGTTGATCAAGTCTATGAAACTGGTCATGCGGCCTCGAATCTGACTTGATCAAAAGAAGTACGAAAAAGGGAGGAAGAATCGCTCTTCCGAAGACTTAAAGCCTCGCCTCGGTAGGAATAACGTGTAAAGGCAGTTATACTCCGGGTATATGATGGAAAGATAGAAAAGACATATGGATCCACTAATGATTGATAAAAACACTCACCGTGCTTTTGCATGACGGAAAGCACCTTGATAACTACCTTTGAGGAAGGTCTGATGAGAACTTGTCTCTTTCCTCGTCTTTCGGCGTTGACGATGTTGTTCTGCAAATTGACCAAGCGGGCATTAGCTATTTTCCCAAACTCCATTTCGCATATCATCCTTCTCAATCTTCCCCGTCTTCTGGTCTATCCATCCATCTCGTTCCTCCTCCCATACTCTTCTATCAGACAAAGGGAATCCACATACGAGGGCATCGTTAAGTACTGAAGCTCTAACCATTTTGATTGATTTTTGAGTTGGTTTTGGGTGGTTTTTCTGTTTTTTGTTCCAGTAGGAAGAAGTATAAGCTGAAAAGGGCTTTTGCTAACTCAGTGCGGGTGTGTCCTTACTTAGACAGCCGTATAGAGTATCCGGTGAGCAAAAGGGCTTTTTTAAGGTCGTTGATTAGAGGGATGACAGTAAGAAACGATCTTTCAACATTAAACCATAGCCTGCCTATGCAGTTGGTATCGACCATGAACAATTTGGTGATTTTTACCATAAGGTACGGAGTTTCTTGAGGTGAAAAGAAGAAACGCCGATGTGGCACCATGCACAGAGCCACGAGCGCTCACGCGTGTCCCACGTGTCAAATGTTTTGACGAAATGTTGAATCTCATTTGAGCTCAGATCAACTCTGCATAACGAATGTCACAATCGATTAAGCACGATAGGTCGAACTGCTTGATACTGGACGGCGGATCAGAAGATGACCACTCTCCCCCGGAAGAAGGCTGCTCCTTCTGCTGGGCCGTCGCAGCCCCCACCCGTGGTCAAAGCAGTAAAAGTCGTACCTGACGATGGCGCTCAAACTATCCGAGCTCAGTCGAAGAAAGACAAGACGAAGGCTGCGAATGGACAAGATGGTGTGGATAGAGCAGGGATGAGCAAAGATGTGGTCAAAGCTGTTCTGGCAAGTCCGTTGACTGTAGCCTGGTATGTACAAAATACCTTACATAGCCGACACCGATGATGATAGAGCTGATATTTGGCATCGTGTGTATAGGCCAAATATCCCTCGACATCTGCAAAATGCTACTCTGCATGCATTGAAAGAACTCGTACCATCTGAAATTGCCGATTACCACGTATCTAGAGCGAGATGTCATCAACGAGAGAAGCGGAAACATAGGAAGTCAACGCGTAATGCGAATGGCAAAGGGGTTCAAGAGAAATCAAATGATGATGGTCAGGACGTTGAAATGACCGAAGGAATCAGGACCACTTCGAGTGCCGGAGACACAGCGACTAGTGGAGTAGGGACTAAAAGGGTCTCTATCGAACCCTCTCAAGACGGACCAGCACAGAAAAAACTGCGACTGGATGAAACTGGAGAAGCAGAAGGAGGAGGAGAAGGTGTATCGGGATCTAAACCTGTCAAACCTGAAATACTATCTCACATGGTCTTAGGGATAAATGAAGTGCTCAAATCTCTGGAATCGCAAATATCGGATTTGAGAATCCGTATAATGATCATGGGAGATAAATTAAACGGTGTACCTACGACTTTGGCTGGAAATGAGAAAGGTTCAAACAAAAGTTATTTATTACCTACTGCACCTAGATCACCTTCACTCTCTCCCGAACCCGAAGTTGAGGTCGCCAAGGACGGTGACCCAGCTAAAGCTCTGAATCAAGATATCTCACCATTGGAATTTATAATCGTTCCATTACTATCTATCAATCCACCTTCCTTAGTTTCACCAATTCCACAGTACTGCGCAACCTACAATACTTTCGTATATCAGCATAATCAATTAGCTAAGATCTGTAAGACCCGCCTGAAGCCCGGGCAATATGAGGAGGTTGTCAGTGGGGCGAAAGAGGAAGTGAGGGTCGTTCCTCTCGGCGCGGTAGAGAAGGAGATTGCAGAGCTGGTAGGGCTGAGAAGAGTCGCGTGCTTGGGTGTAAGAGTAAGTCCGACCAGATTTACACTGCTCAAGCTCTGCTGATTGACTGATTATGTCGTTTTACAGAGTTCACATCCCTCCATCTCACTACTTCAGAACCTCTTACCTAAAAGTATACTACATTCACCCAGACACTCAATAACCCTACCTATACCTACATCGTCCTTGAACATTCACAACAAAGCACCCTTGACTGAAGGTGCCAAATCAACCACGAAAGTGAAGACTCCAATTGCCGGTGTTCATTATGCGGATCTGCATATCAAGGGAATCAAAACGAAGATGCCGGTTGATAATGCCGCCAGGAAAACTAAGAGGTTGGAGGAAGTGAGGAAGAAGAGGGTCGAAGCGAAGATGAAAAAGAAGGAGATGAGGGCGAAAGGCAAGCAGAAGGAGAAGAAGTGATGATCATGTGTTGCTTGCTGGCAAAAACTTTTGAACATGTTCATATGCATGGCTCCTCTTGATGAAGCCTCACGCTTCAGTGGTTACAAAGGTATCCGTCATGCGGCATCTGATAGATGCTGTTAAATCACGAAGCATATCTGAAGTTCTTCCTCGATTGGCCACCATCTGCTTCAATTCAGCAGCATCAACGATACTTGGGACGTGATAGGAGATTGCATAGCATCGCATGAACACGTCACCATATGCTTACATTGATCTGGCCATTCGACTGCGTAACCAGACATGTAAGGGATTTTCCACAGCGCGGGGTCTTGGGCAAATTAATCCGAGACCAGTCACTTGATGAGACCTGATCTAAAAATGGATCCGCAGGGTTGATCGAGCAAAATCTCAAACCCCGATATTTAAGGACAAAGGTACAGGATACATGAATCGGGAGACCAGGACAGTCATCGGTTATCGCCCATATCTCTGCCTAATTATGAGACGTTTTCGCGTGAAATATATGGTACATATGGTGAGGTCCAGTCTGCAGTCTGTGCGCCTGATCTGCAGGATGATGATCGACGCCACTGCTGCTGGAATGACGTACCTTTTCGTGGTCGTTCGCCGAGCCCACAAGGCTACAACTTTGAAATTTCCCCTCAACTTTGACTTGGACGTCCAGGGATTTCACTTGTCACGTCGGAGACGGGAAGAAAGATTTCGGTAAGTTGGTGTAAAGGCACCAAACCACCTAGTTTTGCTATTTTGATATCATAATCATATGGGAACTCTTTTTACTGTGGATCACCAAGAAAGTATTCGTAATTTATACATGACGTTAGGAGTACAACCAGCTACAATGGGATACAAAACACCGTTTAGAGGTTGGAGTCACCATGAATCCATCTTTATATGCCATTGCCAAGCTTGTAGTTTTCAGCTTTTCCATACAAAATTTTCGCCGCTGTCATCAGCAACCTTGAACAACTTTCATACGATACCAGGAGTAGGAGAATAGCAATAATGGCACCCATCATACTTTCCAGACCCAATAACCCTCATCGCAATTCTTCCAATACCTCTGCATCATCATCCTTCCGGTCATTGTTCACTCAACCCAACAGCAAACTTTCGCAGACTGTAGGAGAGGCGAAGGTAGAGGATAATAGGATATTACCAGTCAAGGATTTTCCACCTCAAGCTGAAAGGAGAAGATCATCTGCACCTACTCTAGCGGTAGAACCTGATTCTGAGAATGGTACTTCTAGTCCTAGTTCTCAAACAAAGGATGAATTGCCGGAACAAACGAATACACCGAGATCAGAAATCCTTCACAAGCGATCACATTCATTAAGGAGGAAGCCTGTACCATCCCTATTGCTCAATGCTGAGAGTACAGCGACGCCGTTACCGTTACCGTTACCGATGGATCATCCGTTTGCCACCAAGCATAATAAACATGATAGTTCATCAAGTAGCTTGAAGAGCTTTTCGACCGGTAACAGTGCAACATCAAGCATTAATCGCAATCCTATGCTGACTCCTGAGAGGTCAATGGGAAGGACTCCACCACCGCCACCTAGACGAACGGTCAATTCACCGAAGGAAGATGAGGAGAGTATGGTAATTAGGAAAAAGAAGAATGCTAGACCTGATACTGCTGGGACATTCGGTGGTAGGCAATCCTTAGAGGAAGATAGACCTGCGACTGCTACGGAAAATCATCAAGGACAATTGTCAAGGATAGATAAGGAAGATGCTCTACACGCTCGTATGATCTCCCTTTCTCTCGATAGACCTCTACCTCCTACCCCAACTGGTCCCGAAGATAAACAGCTTCAAGTCCCTCCTTCGGCAACTCTTTCTCCCAAATCAAACCCTCCTCGCATTACCAGACCATCGGTCGATACAAACACATCAAAAAGCATGGACCTAATTAACATCTTGCGTCACAGTCCTTCCATCCCGTTACACACCTCTGTGCCCATGAGCAAGAATGGTTCATCAGGATCCGGCTCCGGTACAGGCAGTGGGTCAAAGTTCAGGTCTAAGATACTGAACAGATGGGATAGTTCCGAGAAGGTCAAGAAATCTTCCGCCACCTCTTCCTCAAGTAAGAAAGATACCAACAACGTAGAAGAAGAATTTAGTGTAGATCGTATACCGTCCAAGAAGGATTTATGGGAAGCTGGAACGTGTTTCTTGAGGGATGAAAATGGAGATCTAAAATGTTTTGGTGATTTCTTTCCTAAATATCGAGAAGATACATCATCAACTTTAATTGACGACCATCAGAATGACAAATCTCAGAGCAAAGGTAAAGGGAAGGAGAAAGAGTTTGCTGCTTCAGCTGGAATGGAGAAATCAGCAACTTATTCTGGAGCCTCAAGTCAAAATCAAGTTGAAAATAAGGTATACAAAACGGTCGTTTTCTTCATTAGGCATTTCTGGTGTGGACAATGCCAGGATTATACGTTCGCTTCCCTTTCACTCCTTGATCCGGTCGCGTTGGAGAGAGCCGGTATCAGAGTAGTGGTGATTTCCAATGGAAGTTGGAAGATTATAAAAGCTTATAAGAAATTGTTCAATTGCCCGTTTCCTATTTATGTGGATGGACCTAGGAGACTGTATCAGTTGATGGGGTCAGTCAATCGCTTTTGACATATGTCAGCAAACGCGTCTTGAATCTATGCTGATGAAGAAATTGTCGATTAGGATGACGAAGATGACGAATGACTTTGGGCCCCTATTCAAAGGCAGAGCAGCATATCATCAACGTACGGTCCCTGGACAACTGGTCCATGGATTAGGTGTAAGTCCGCTTCACCTCTTCCTGTCTCTCTATTCGCAGCAAGACTGACTGATGGTGCTTACTTTAGAACGCGTTCTTCCGTATGCCACTTGCCAATCCTGGTACTCTCACTCAACTAGGTGGAGAGTTCATCCTTACTCCTGGATGGAATTGCGAGTTCGCACATCGAATGACAACCACTTCGGATCACATGGAAGCACCCGACGTCCTTCGTCTAGCAGGTTGTGCCCATCCTACCAAATCGGATGCGGTGGAGCTTGAGTTGGCAGATTCCCAGAAAGCGGAGTTGGAGAAGCTGGAGAAGGAGATGAAAGAATGGCAGGAACAAAGAGTAGCTGAACTAGAACGGTGAGGCGTTTCTTTCAGCATTACAACATTCATGTATTGATGGGACGTATCGCAGAATTCGACAGAAGAAGGCTGCTAGGCGAGGAATAACGTATGAGCCCACGAGAAGAGACTCGAATTTCACCTTTTTAGAAGGAGAAAAGGATATATCCGAAATCTCTTTTGAGAATGAAGTCAATCAGGCTTTGTCATCGCCGAAGGAACTCAAAGAAATTTTGAGTAGAGTGGAAGAACCATCGGAAATCGGTGCTAGATTAGAGGACGTTCTACAGGTACATGAGTCGAGAGAAAGGGAGAAGTTGGCTGCACGACAACTCATGTTGGCGCGAGGGAAGGGAGACTTGGAAGTCCGAGTGGACAGCGCCAAGGCATACTAGGTATCTATAATTAGTCAACTAGTCAAATGCATTGGTATATGAAGGATTTTGCCTGCACTTGTGCAGCAAGAATCGGGCCGTTTGTAGAATACGTTTAGGTTTATTCTACCCCTGAAAGAATTACTGCGGTCCGTCGACGTTCTTGAAAGTCTTACGATCGAGTCGGATCTGACACAGACTGAACAAGCGATTCAACGGGTTTGGGGTGTGAGAGTTGTTCCATTCAACGAGTTTCTTACTGATACCTATCAGGTGACTCACTATCTCGCAAGAAGATTTGATCCAATACGCTTTCCTGTGGAGCCAGCATGTCATCATGCTGAATAATTCCAACGAACTCTTTTGACGTGTTGCGCATCATCTCACCCATGTCTGTGTTTTTGTTTCAATCTAATTATTTTTGTCTTCGCGGCCCGGGCACAATCCAAGTGGAGGTCAAACTTTTCTTTCAGCCAATTCTTCGCCTGTTTGATGGGATGCAGCATATCAAAAGTACTACCGGCAACCTCAGCTGACGGTCGGTTACGATCGAGACTCAATCCAAGATCCTTGTCATCAAGAATTTCAAGGGAGACTGTGTGGGGGAATCAGGTAAGTCCGCCGGACCGCTCAGGGTTGTGTGCCTGTTTGTACTATTCTTGGTGTCTTGGTATCATGTGGTGCACGGATTTGGATTTTCTGGGAAGCATAATCCTTAACATGTTACGTTGATTCAACGCAACTTACCATATCCCCTTCATCTGGTTTACCAGGCTCTTTCGGCTCTTTTCACTTTTTACTTTTACCCTTCCCCCTTCAGACATGCAAAGGATACCCGTTTCTGCCGAACGAAGTCATGATCTTCAGCTCTGACCCCCTACCCTACGCAACGATACCGTTTGTCATCAAAGCCTCTTCTCGTATCGTCAAATTACAATGGGCGGTCCGGCGGCCCGTGGGGGTGGAGAGATTTTAGTGTTTTGATCGATTCCTCGAGACTGATGATCAATGCAGAAGACATATTTTTGACCTGTCCTGTCCTTTGGGAAAAACACATATATAGCCGCGATCGCAACCGACTGTTTGTTTTCGCCTCTTTATACCAAAGTACTAGTTCGAACTGCTGTACTCACTTTAGTTTCTCTCGCATCAATTCATATACTCAAGACACACGATAAGAGAGGAATTCAATAATGGCTTTTGGGTAAGTGGCGATAACCGCGGATCGTTATGACCAAGTGTGGCGGTTTCTGAATTTCGCGTTGTAGATCCTCCGAACGCGCTGAAGAGCGACGACATGAAGCTCAAGAGGCCTCCTTCGCTCCCGACACCCACAGACCATGGCATGCCCACTCCAGAGCCTACATGCTTGCTGCTGTAGGGTTCATGGGTATCTTCTTATTCGGTTATGATACCGGTCTCGGTGGAGGTGTGATCGCCCTTCCATCCTTCGCCAAAGACTTCCATATTTCCGGTACCAAAACATACGTCGCCTCTCTGCAAGGTAACATCGTCGCTATCCTCCAGGGCGGAGCGTTCTTCGGAGCCATATTTGGAGCCCCCTTGGAGGATTATCTGGGCAGAAAATGGGTACGTGAAATCCCCGAAAAAGCCTTGAAAGAAATCGGGCTGACAAAATTTCGGATTTTTAGTCTTTGATGGTTGGTTGTTGGATTTTCATTCTCGGGGCCATCTTACAGACTGTCGCCTCATCTTCTCTCGGTCTCGTGTACGGCGGTAGATTCACCTCCGGTTTCGGCGTTGGTTTGATGTCTATGGTTTGCCCAACTTACGCTTCTGAGATCGCTCCTAAAGAGGTGAGTACTCAACAAGCTTATAATCGAACAGTGGGCTCGTGCTAAAGTCCTATGTCTAGATTCGAGGTCGAATCACTGGTATGTTCCAGGTCATCGTCGTCATCGGTGTTGCTTTCTCATACTGGATCAACTATGGTGTCACGTTCATGAACGCGAGTCGAGGGGCTATCCAATGGCGGATCCCTATCGGTTTCCAATTTGTACCTGTCGGTTTCATGGTTATGCTCCTTCCTCTTTTAAAAGAGTCCCCTCGATGGCTCGCCACCAAGCACAAGGATGAACTAGCACTCAAAAACCTCGCCTGGATCCGAAAGCTCCCTGCTTCCGACCCCTCTGTCCAATTCGAATTCGCTGAAATCGTCGCCGCCATCAGGGAAGAGGAAGCCGCTACCAAAGGTGCCTCATGGAGAGAGATCGGGGCCAAGGGTAACCCCATCCGATTCATCATCGCTTTCACCGTCTTTACATTGCAACAGTGGTCCGGACAAAACTCTATTTCCTACTATGCTCCTACCATTTTCCAATCTATCGGTCTTAAAGGCGCCAAAACCGGTCTTCTCGCTTCAGGTGTATACGGTATCGTCAAGATCGTCGCTACTGCTATTTTCATCGTGTTCGGTGTTGATAGATTCGGTAGAAAGAAGCCCCTCCTCACTGGTATCGCCCTTATGAGTCTTTTCCTCTGGATTGTCGGTGCCATCTTCAAAACCCACATCCCCAACCCTGCTGCAACTACTGTACCTCCCGCTTCTATTGGTATGGCCGTCTGTATCTACCTCTTCGTCATTCCCTACTGTTTCTCTGTCGGTCCTCTTCCGTGGGTCATTTGTTCCGAAATTTTCAGCAACAGGACTAGACACTACGGTTTGATGACTGCCGCTGCCACTCAGTGGGCTTGGAACTTCGGTGTTACTAAAGCAACTCCCCTTATGGTTATCAAAATGCCTAACGGTGGAATCGTAAGTCCCTCAAGCTTCCCCTTCTGAAATTGCCGTTGAGTACACTAAACTGACTTTGTTCGGCTTTCAGTTCTTCTTCTTCGCTGCTATCAACATCGTCTCATTCACCCTCGCCTTCTTCTTCTTACCTGAGACTTCCGGCACTTCCCTTGAAGCTATGGACATCATCTTCGGGTCAGTCACCAAAGAAGAACGAGAAGCTGAGATTGCCCGACGAGCAGGTGCCATCGAGAAAGCTTTCGATGATGAGGAGAAAGGTGTCTCTTCTCATGTCGAACATCATGACAACAAGGTATAAGCGCAGCAATAGGTCGTTTACAGTCAGGGTCACATGGGTAGAATATATCTCTGATACATATACTGTAGTATATATATAAATAATGACAGGGAAATATAGACAGGTTAATAGCTTGATACGATATGTCCATATGGATCATTTTCTCGGCTTTCCTAGTATATTTGGCTTATGTACAATCTATATGCAGGATTATTATTAATGCGTTCACTGCTTAAACGTGTTCTCGGCAGTCAGTCCACAGACTTTGAAGTGGAAGTTTCCGATTGATGGCATAATTGTACACAACCATGGGTGGCGCAACGCGATTGTACGTATATCAGCCCCATGACGCTCGAATGATTGATTGCCTTCCATCATCAAAATTCAGGTATTTTCATATTGCGAATATCCTAAGTTTTCACGATACATCATTCCTACATGACTCCTTACCAGAGCATCCTTCGGTACCAAGTCGACCTTCTTCGTCTTTCCTCGATCGCCATCTCAAGGGTATATTCAACCTCATAAAACTCCTTCTCGAAAAGTAACCACCTGGCAAATCTCTCCATACCTACTTCTTCACCGTAATTCTTCACGTACATATCCATCGCCCCAAGAGCCAAATCAGGAAAGTTCCCCCTGATCTTCTCCCTCTCTTGTCTTTTTGCTTTGGCTCTTTCGACCTTTCGCTGCTGGTGTTCCCTATCTAGATCGTCATTGGTGATCAAGCTACTACTTGAACTTGAATTTGACAACGGGATGGCCTTCTTGAGAGTGGTACGAGCATAATGATAAGTAGGCACCAGCTGGATATTGACGTTTTGGATCTTGTAGAGTACGATACCTTGTAAGGTCTTCGGCTGGCTGTCGTTCTCCACGAGAGTCTTATCGGAATCGGTGGAAGTTCTCGAAGATTTCGATGAAGATCGTTTATTTACGGATTTGGGGGCACAGTCAGTATATGATGGTTCGAAGAAAGGTTCAGGGGAGTCATATTTGCCATTGCCGAGCTGGTGGGTGTGGAAAGGGTAATCCGCTGGGTAAGTGGCAAGTCGAGCCTTCCTTTTGTTTTGAGATTCGGTAGCCGTGTTTCTTGATTTTCGATTTGTATGTTTTTGTGTTTTTCGGTTGACTTTACCTAAATTCTCTGTTCACAAATCAAATCGTCAGCCTCTGACTCAAGAACGTCGTCCTCATATAGTTCATGGTGTTTCGCTCACTTGGTTCAGGAACTTTCGTATCGCTTCGTGTCTTCCCTTTTGATCTTTCGGTTCTCCGCATCATGACCTTTCCCTTACATTCATACACCTCCTCTTGGTCCATCAACTCCTGTACTTCTTGTACTCCACAGGGACCTTGTGTTCTTCCTTGATCGCCAAATGGGATGTCCTGGATCAATCGATCCCAATTGATATTCATCACAGGTTCGACCTTGATCTTGAATGGGTTGTCGGACTCGCCACTTCCATCTCTGTTGGTATAACCGGTACATAATTTGTAGCCCAAGGTGAGAGCAAGATCTCTATTCGAGTTGGGATATCGCCTTCGGTTGTAATCCATTATCAGCTGAGATTCTCTAACTTCAACAGCTTCTTTGTCGATATCGAATCCTGCACCAAATGAGCTATGATGCGTTGGACCGTAGATAATGGAGGGTGAAGGACTTGAGGAAAACGTCGAGGTTGACATCACTAGTGACGAATATCTGTCAGTCTACCAGGAGTCTGGGCATGGGACGAGGAGGTACGACAAATCACTGGTAGGTGTGAACTCGAAGCTACCTGGAGTTTCTTGCGGGGCGTCAAGACTCGCCATAGAAAACGATGTGGATGCTGGACAAGATACGGTTGACATGTTTATGAAGTCTGTGATTGACACCGGGTAGTTATTGTAAGTTTATTCGTATGGTGACAGAATAGCTGGTAGGATACACTGTAATCTTTTCGTTAGATCGGTAGCTGGCAAGAAAAGAAGAAGAGAGAGAAGGAATGGGGAAGATACATCATAAAGCTGTGACTTATATCATGTTGCCCACACTCAGAGGCGATGGGACACGAGAACATTACCCAAAATATAGTTCATTCGTGCTCGGCAGCGAATTATTAAAATCAAAGTTCAAGAAGGATGACATACTCCCTTGACGCCGTTCATTTCTCGACACTTCCTAACGCTTTCAATAGTCAACCAGCCCTACTCGGCACTTCCCGGTTGATGGATGAACCTTGTTCTCAAATTGAGGGCATGACACCGGTAATGCCTGCCTGTCAGATAATTTCAGCATACGATGATGACAGAGGTAGTGCGTACGCTACTCTTCAACTTTATTTCCATAAATCATGCCCGGCCGTCACAATGCTACCTACTTTGTCATGTTCTGGCGACAATGAAAGAGCTCAATGCATATAAAGAATTTTAGCATGTCAGACATATTTGTTTCTACACCTTCTTCTTCCTTCAACAATCATAATTTCGCCACGGTGTACTGATGATCATCATGTCATCCAGAAGAGCTTTCAAATCTCTTTCAAGGGCCACACCGGTGACTCCGAGGTCTCCTCGACTTATCCCAGAGGATACTATCCGACCTACTGCAATTCACTTTGCACCCTCCGTAAAAGTGACGACGTTCGCGCCTATAAAACAACACAAGAAGTCCATATTGACATCTTTCAGTTATACCCGGCGAGATCCGCTTCCTTCCCCTGGTGACTCGATTCTGCTCTCGACATCCTCGGCAAGCCCTGTGTATCCTGTCAATCAGTGGACCTTGACCGATCCGACCGAAGTAACGCAACAAGCCACACCCACCGGTACATGTCAACCGAGAACATTTACTTGGCCGACCAACGTGCACTGCTTCAAACCGAACAGCAACGGACATCACTATCATACGGTCGGCTCAAGCACATATCGGATTGATAGTATGACTTCCTATAAGCCGTTTGAAGGCGAAGATTGTACCTATCGACCTGAACTTCAGAATGACAAGAAACGTATGATGGAAGAAGCCGAAAAGAGAAAAAAGGCCAGAGCGGCCAGGAGGAAGGAGAATGAAGCTTTGAGAGTGAGAGGTGGTAGAAAATGGGCAAAAGCGATAGTGTTCGTATTGGGATATCAGATGAGAAGGGTTAAGGACTGGGCCAGAAGTGTTAGTTGACTTGTTGAGGAGCCTCTTGAAGCGAAACCTTTCATAGTTCTGGGATTTTCGGTAGTCGAGATGCGAGTTCTATAGACTGATTGAATATATTCAGCCAATGGTCTGAGCTGTGCGATTCATCCTGTTGTGCATTCAAGAGCTGCTTGCTGAAAGCGTACTCTTCCCATAAGCAGGAAGAGCATTGATTCTCACTAGTTTGCCACTTTGTTTGCAGACGTCATGTTTGTGTGCCTGAAATCCCACCAAACATCATCAACAACTTGTGTACCACCACACCACTTGCTTTGCACTTGCATCTATCTTTCACAATATTGAATACTACATACTCGGCCCATATCAGCTACAATTAGTCAAACGACATGCGGTCGGTACTACCAACGAGATACTACTACTTCTTTTGGCTCGTTGAGCCAATTTTGACGATAGCCGGTGGACTATCAGCTATCATCAACCCCAAGGACTTCGGACGATACCAGCTGCCAGATGGGATCGAGAGGCTCACCGTAGGCATTGGTGGCAGCTCTAGAGGACAGATGGTCATCTCCCAGCTCGGATCATGTGAGTGAGCATATCATAGTATGCGTGTCATGATCGCTGAACTGGAATGAGATAGGCTTCATTCTCCTGGCGATGATCTCACTTTCTCTCGTTTACCTATTCAAGAAGCACCTGGATGACAAGCCTGCTCTGCTGGAGAGGATGATGAAAGGGTTGTTAGTACCACTTGCTATTGCCGATGTAAGTGTAGTTGTGTATCGTATAATTACCGGAAGAACAAACTGACTCCCATACACCCGTTCTTCCATTGTGATGTACAGCTACTACAGTGAGTGCTGATATCGGTGCTTCAAGCATCTAGGGATTGCTGATCAGTAGCTTGCTAATTGTTCAGCGTGTTCGTAACCCTCATCCCACTACCTATATCTCATCTCAAATCCCCATACGAATGGACCCATATCATCCACTGCACCGTTTGGATCACTCTCTCGCTATTTGTGACAAGGTAAGCCAGCCAGTTCCCCTCCTTCTTCAACAAGCTTCATGTACACTTATGCTTGTTTCTCATGCCTACAGAGTGTGTTGGCTACTTGGTATTGGTAGACCATCCGCAAGATCGATGGCTACCGCATCACCACTCAGTAGAACGGGTCAAAGACGGATTCCTCTGCCCAAAACGGACTCTGAACTCGTTATAGAGCAGGTGGTACCCAAGGATGGGGACAGTGAGGGCCCGAGAAGGAGGAATACCCCTAGAAAAACACGT
This sequence comes from Kwoniella mangroviensis CBS 8507, assembly GCF_000507465.2. NCBI lineage: Eukaryota > Fungi > Basidiomycota > Tremellomycetes > Tremellales > Cryptococcaceae > Kwoniella > Kwoniella mangrovensis. The sequence goes on along the minus strand of NW_027062534.1, from coordinate 1,693,884 downwards.
CTAGTGGAATAATCTGTGTGGTCAACATGTTTTGAGGAGTGGTGCTTCGTAGCAGGAATGTATGGAACAACCCTGTTGTGATAGCGCGAACAGAGTTTCTCAATCTGCATGCATGACTATCTAGACTGTCTTCTTCGTCATGATCGCTGTCACCATGCATATGATGTACACAAGAACAGCTCAAGTCAGACAGGTGTGCGAGTGGATGGACGTGAAAAAAAGTGGAGCTTTATGTAGGTTGACGATGTGGAGGTGATGTTTGCTTTGCGTCTGTTGCCAGCACCTTCCTTGTCAACCATACATCTCACTCCTTTCATCCTCTACTCATACTCGACCACGACTGACACGGTATCGCGTCTGGACATCATGGCAGCAGTGATCGAAGGCGATCTTCTGCCCCCGACACTTCAGAATATCTTAGACCAGAAGAGCTTGAAATGGATCTTCTGTGGTGAGTCGAGCTACTCGACAGCAAGTTGAACGAATATGGCTGATCTGACTTCGTTCAATCTGATTTCATAGGTGGTAAAGGAGGTGTTGGTAAGTGAAGGTTCTTTCAACATCGTCAAGCAGATGTTGATGCACATGATTAATTGGAATGACATGCGACAGGTAAAACAACCACCTCGTGTTCACTCGCTGTTCAGCTAGCAGCCTGTCGAGACTCCGTGCTTCTTATCGTGAGTTACTCTTTTCTGCTGTCTGTCATCCCATCGATGTCGTGTTCCACGTTTACTAGTTCATCACTGGATGCTGAGTGCTCTACATGAACGACATAGTCCACCGATCCAGCTCACAACTTGTCCGACGCTTTCTCCCAAAAATTCAGCAAAGACGCAACCAAGGTGAATGGGTTCGATAACCTGTTCGCGATGGAGATCGATCCTAATGGGAGCTTGCAAGAGATGATAGAGAATTGTACGTATCATCTCATCCACTACGATATTGATCATCGAGAGCAAGAGCTGACATTAATATTCTCTGTAATCCAGCCGATCAAAGCGGTGGAATGGGTGGAATGATGCAGGATCTTGCTTTTGCTATCCCAGGTGTAGATGAAGCTATGGGTTTCGCTGAGATCATGAAGTGAGTCGGTGAATCCTCAATATCCCAACTACCCTACCTACTTCTGTCTTCTGCACGACATCTTCGAGTGAGATAGCTGAAATACGAAGGTTGACTTTCCCCTAGACACGTCAAATCGATGGAATTCTCAGTAATAGTCTTTGACACCGCTCCAACTGGTCACACACTCAGATTCCTTTCTTTCCCCTCCGTCCTCGAGAAAGCCTTGGGTAAATTGAGTACACTCAGTGGTCGGTTTGGACCGATGCTGAATCAGATGCAATCCATGTTCGGAGGTGGAGGACCACAAGAAGATATGTTTGCTAAGCTGGAGGGTATGAGGGAGGTCATCTCGGAGGTAAACTCTCAATTCAAGGACCCAGTGAGTGTCGGCTTTATCTAAACAGCATTATCATATACCTCGGACACGACCCTTCCCCATTTTCCCCCGCCATTTGCCTCTCAAACGGCTTAACTTTCACTTCAGCGGGTATACTAATAATTCTTGTTCTCTATATAGGATAAGACCACTTTCGTTTGTGTCTGCATCTCCGAATTCCTCTCGTTATACGAGACCGAGCGACTCATCCAAGAACTTACCTCGTACGAGATCGACAGTCACAATATTGTTGTCAATCAATTGCTCTTCCCTAAATCTACCGACAACTGCCGGCAATGTACGGTCCGTCATAAGATGCAACAGAAGTATCTCAACGAAGCTTACGAGTTATACGGAGAGGATTTCAACATTGTGAAACTACCGCTGTTGACTGAGGAAGTCAGAGGAACAGACAAGATCAAGGAGTTCAGTAAGGTATGTTCCAAAATATCAATATAGTGGTAGGGAGACTGAATGCTGACCCCTATATATGTTTATCACTGCAGATGCTCATTACGCCTTACGTACCTCCTCAATAGAGTGGCTTGATGAATCCAGGTGGGATCAAGTATTTGGAGGGGGTAGATCTTGGGGTTGTCGAGGGTATGCACTGTCATCTATACAGCACCTTGCGATTGACCAAAAATTGGATCCGAATCACAGAAGCGGTTGGTTCCCAAAAAGATACATTTGACTACCTGAAATTCCGATAAAACCAGCAAATGAACGTTGTCACTTGTTTTTGGCTTTTCCACCGTTATTGACTTTTCCGTTCTTCCTACGAATTGAGTTATACAAAAAGCTTACTAATTATCCGACATCCCACGGCAAGATATCACCCCCTAGCTGATCCTTTCACCCAGGTCGACAAGAAAGCTTAGTAAACATATACGAATTCGTCATTCTTGAAATCGGTCAAATCGAGCAAAGCTGATAGAATGAAGGGTACCGCTGTCAGTCCAAACAGATTATATGGTCGAGCTAACGTGGGCATACTTACCATTCTGACCAAGAGCATCACTGTGTTCCTCTGATCCATACGCTTGGTACTTGCTTTCCATCGAAGTATCCTTGATGAACCTTGGTTTACCGTTGGCTACTCTCTGGTTCTGCCTTTGCTTGTTGAAGAAGAACAATAGGACAACTTGGAGACCGACACAAGCCAACATCGCGCAGAAGATACCCAACGTAGTCTTCAATCCAGGGATATAGTGAGGTTTATCCTTGTCGGTGAAAATGGCTGGACCAACGATGTTGCCTACGGCTGAAGCGGCGTTGAAGATGGACATCACGGCAGCCTTCTTAGTTTGACCAGCAGTGTTTCCTGCAATCCAAGCGACGACCATTGGGTTACACCCGAACAGGAACGCCAATAGATAGTAACCGATCAACGCCACCGCGATTCTGAGATGTCCTCGAGTGTTCTCACTGTAGAGTAAGGCAAGACCGACGATTACGATCCCGATGAACACTCCCAACATAGCTGACTTCAACCTGAACTTGGTAGCGGCGTAACATCCGACCATAATGGCGAGAATCTGTAGGAAACCGAACGGCATGTTGAGTAGAGAACTGATATTCTTGCTGAAGCCGAAGGAGCCTATCAAGGTAGGGCCAAAGTAGGTCGTGACAGCAGCACCGACGTTGTTGCAAAGGGTCAAAGCCAGCCAGAGGTACGTCTTTGGATCGATGAAGAGCTCAAGAATTTGCTTCCACTTGAATTCGTTGCTACCGGTTCCGGTATTGTTTGCCCTGAGTCTCTCGATTGCTTTGGCTTTTTCATCCTCGTCAAAGAACCTGGCCGAGGCCACATCCGAATCGATCATATACCAGATAACGGGTGCGGTGAGAACGGTGATGATACCCGAGATGATGAAAATCAGTTGCCAATTGTGGATGTGGGGTGATTTGACGTGTCCCAATCCGAAAGAGATGAGAGCAGCGACGATGGTGGCCATTCCGTTGGTGGAGTACCACGCGGCTACTCTAATGGGCTGCTCAGATCGTCGATACCATTGTACAGTAAGGAGAGAGAACAGGGGGAGACAGCCAGCTTCGAAAAGACCGAGTAATGCTCGACAAGCCAAAAGACCACCGAAGCTAAAAAGCAACTACGGTCAGTCACAAATGATTAACTAAAAGATGAAGGCCAATAGACTCACGTTGAAGAAGCGGCCATACAGGCTTGAGATACTCCCCAACAGAACACCATCCCTGTCATCAAGTGTCTGGCTGGAACTCGTACAAGAAGATAAGAACTGAATGGTTGCCACCCCAATTGAACGACCGCGTTGATCATGGAGAGCAAAGAGTATTGGTTACCGTGTAGGCCGACGGTGGTGGACATGCCCAAGTTGTTCGCGTAACCGAGAAGCTGGATTGAAAGCTAAAATCAGCATTCCCTTTTCGCAAAATCTGGCGAAACAGGAAGCAGATAGACGTAGACTCACCGTCTTATCGAAGATTTGCAGAAAGTACACCCACATGAGGATCGACAAAATCCTCTTATCTGTCTTTCTCCTGATTCGGACATTCTATTCATGCGTTCTTTATCAGTAAACAATGCGAATACTTCTCAAATGCGAAGGGGACTCACATCTTCTTCCGTGAGCTCCACTCGCTCTTCACCAACGTACTTCAAAGCATTATCACCATGTTTGATCTCATTGGTCGTATGGTGGTGAGCTTCATGTTTGAGATGTTCATCTCCGGCTTCAATATGGCTTATCTCAACCTTGTCTTCAATTGGATAGTTATTGGTGTTGTAGGACATGATGATCTGATTGCAAGTCGAAGATCAATAGTATCTGGGAAGACCATGGAGCGGGACGAGACCTAGGGGGTCTGCAGATCTACATTATATACATGTTTCCAGTGGATCGACCTGGATCTTTGATTCGGATGAGTGTCCGGATGGATACTCGTTTTTGGTAAGTATCGGATGAAAAGGACAGATCGTTAGCCGACGACTCCAACATGAGTCTACGCGTGTGAAGATTCAGCGGCAGCGGCAGAGGCAGGATCAGAGAAGGGGAATGCCAAGTGGATTAGCGGCTCTGACCTGAGCATTTGTTCCAAACTTAGTCATCTTTCTATTCAATTCGTTCCTTAAAGACAGGTAAACGCCAAGAGAGCAACTTGCCAAATATAGAAAACTGGCCCCACGGGATCAATCATTAATCGGTTATTCTTCCAGGAGGGGACCCGTGTCGACCCTTTCCCCCCTGCCTGGAACCGTGGATGTATCACGGGAAAATCACGAGAAACTAACGGTTGTTGTAGGACATATGACCTGTCTGTCGTATCCATTGGGCAAGGCAAAACACGGCATTCCAAGGAGATCCACTCTACGACTATACGTGCATGCACGGCAAACAACGGTTTCATGGATGGACAATCTGGAAGTGGATCTTTGGATGTAATTCGTCAATTCTGTTATTCTTTTGAGAGTACTCGCATTTGATAACCTTGATAATTCTAAGCCGAGTAGAAGCCGCAATAACCCTTGGGATATTTCAGGAGGACCGCCGTCAACGTCATGGTGATGCGACACTATCAGGCAAACGTGGGTGCTCACAGGCAAAGGCGTGGTTTGGCGGCTCACTAAGCAGAATCATTTGGGTCGTTCAAATGATCAGTCCAGCGTTTGGGGCATCGAAGGACCTTCACGGAATTCATCATCCTCATAAGACCGCAAAGCTGAATGAAGGATAGCAATGACCCATTGTGCATCACATGCATGAGCAACAATCGGCTGAGCATGCACCTGACCAAAATTTGGTCGCACTCAGAGACAGGTATGAAGTGAATACAATGCATAGAGACCCAAAAGGAGGAAAATGAAACCTAGGCAGTGATAGCGATTGCTGCTACACCCGGTGCCAACGAAGTGTCTAAGCCGTCCTTTCCTTTCAAGGCAGAATCTAATTTTTCTTGCCAGACTTTGGTTACCTATCAGCCAGTAGAGGAACATGTCAGTATGTCAGTCACGATGTCTTTCCAATTATCTTGAAGAAGCAAACCAAGATGGTCATCGGACGTACATCGTACTCATAGATCCATTGAGTATTACCCGCCAGACCTTTTTGGACGATTTCCTCGACGAATTCATCATCACTCAACTCAGCATTCAAGCTCTTAACTTCTTCAGCAGTTCTTGCATAACCATCTAAAACTTGATACAAGGCTTTATAATGTGGAGCTCTGAATTCATCGTATTCTTTCAAAGCATTTGCGATAGATGTTCCATTTTTCAAAGCTTGATCAACCGCTTTCGATAAGACGTATGCATCTTCAAATGCGAAACAAGCTCCGGCACCGAAAGCGCCCGATAACGCTATAAATCAAGAACCCAAGCAGAGCTGTCAGCTGTCACATTATCTTGAGAATCGATGAATCGAAGACAGCTCACGGTGTGATGCATCACCTAGCAGGGCAATTCTACCACCATGTATGACTGATTCCAATCTTGGACCACCGAAAATAGCGAATTCCAGCCATTTCTTAGGTACGTCCAGTATCTGCCTAATGGTCTCGCAATATCCCTATAACGGTCAGGAAATTGCCAGCTCCAGTTTCAGACTTTTCGTGAGGATAGTTAAACTTACCGTGTAATGTCCAATCACCTCTTCCCTTGGAACTTCAGTCCCCAAACTGACCTTCGTTCCATTCTCATCAGGTATCACAGCCCTTGTGGCAATCTCGAATAGACCGTTGTCCAGTGGATTGGTGTAGATATGCGTTTCTTTAGTATGCCAAAAGCACGATCCTTGTGGGATATTTGGTATATGCGCGACCTCTTCTCCAGGTATTATGATTCTATAAGCAGTCTTTCCTGTGTAACTTAGCTTGTGATCTGGGAACGCATAGCTTCTAGTGACCTGCCCAAATGATCACTATGGTCAGCTTATCCTTGGCAGTATGTGATGATACACTGTCACTCACTGATCGAATTCCATCAGCGCCAATTACAAGGTCAAAGGGACCTTCACTTCTTCCATCTTTAAAGATCAACACCACTCCCTCCTCTCGCTCCTGAATATCTGCTAATCGTCTATTGAGCTGAATGAGCCCTACTGGAACGGCGGATAAAAGTGCATTCTGCAACTTGTACCGTTCAATTCGAGATCTGGCAGGTGTATTTGGATCGGCTATGAGGCCAAAAGGTCAGTCATCTATCGCGAATTTCGCATACGAAAACTGGTTGTGCTCACTACTCTGGTATTTTCTGCTTATCAGTTTCCCGTTCGTACCATTTCTATTCTCGACATCGATTTTCGTTCCATCCCCTCTGTTCGTGAACTGTTCAATTTTCTCTGCCACCCCCATCAATTGCAAATGTCTCCAAGTATTTTGATTGATACCGATACCCTATGAACAACGGTGTGAGTCCAATTTGAAGCGACCTGATCACATCTTCAGTAAACCAACTTACAGCTCCAATCTCTCTCAACTCCCTTGCCGCCTCGAAGACGCTCAAAACGACATTGGGCACTCGAAGAAAGTGGATTATAGCTGCCAAACCTCCTGGACCAGCACCTACGATGGCTACCTTGAGTTTCTTATCAACTGACATCCTGTCTTCTGAGTAGTGATGCTTCAGCTATAATCGACAGAGGACGAATTAGTGGTATGGAAGAAATTTCAGAGAAATATTGGAAAATCAGCATCCATCTCTTTAGTGATCACACATGTTTGTTTGGACCCGTTGTCCGGCTCGGATCGCATCTCTTCGGATAAGAGCTGTGAAGCAAATTTGTATTTCACTGGCCAGTGGAACATCTATGTGCAATTATTCTGTAGCATCGAATTGAGATTATCTTGATTCAGGGTCTTAAAGAAATATCGCAATCGATCATCAAGATTGCGCCATTCAGAGTTATCATTTTCGGCGGTGTTCCGAGATAGTAATTGCCACAAACATCAGCCGAGGCACGACTCAATGACGAAGACGTGCTCACGGAGGGACGCTCTTGGCGTTCAGATGGGACGATGAGTCGGCTCTTCGTGGTCTCCGGGTGCCGAAAGTCTTGCTCACAAGCCCATAACAACTGAAGGCGCGGCTTTCACTTTGAGATGACTCCCACAAGAGAAAAGAAAGGAAACCCAATGGACTTGAAGGCTGATGAACTGCATAGGCTGTATGCTTCAGGAATGGCCATCTATAGAAACATGCATTGCAAAGAGTATCCGATAGTCACTATATACCTAGTAAGGGGTTTCAGCCATAGCGGAGATGCTAACAAAGTGACGTCTTTCTCCCTTGTGATCATGTACGGGGGTGTGTCCAACAGCTCGGCTAGTGGTTCACGTCAGTGGCAATCCTACAATATAGTCAGCTATCACTCACTTGTCCCAGACGACGACGGTGCCAGGCTCGTAAGTGGCTCTCATCTGGATGTCACCACTTCGTTGCAATATATCATTCAACAATCGAAGTGTAGAGTCGGATTCTTCTTTTTTGAATCCTTCGATGTACCTTGGCATACCGTTTCCTTCACCGGCACCGATCGCCCAAAGGATCTTTTCACCTGTGGCAGGATGCGTTCGGACTACAATAGCAAATCAACTTTGTTCTCGTCCGTTCTACATCGCTGATACGCAACTGACTAAGAGGGTGAGATCTCTTCTGAGGGCTGAACCTCGCCGGCAACCCCTTGGACTTGGCGTACTCGATCATACTCGTATTATCATGAACAATCTTCAGACCCTCGAGTGTTTGTTTGTATCCATCAGATAGCTATGGTAGGCCAGTCAATTAGCCGTTCTCGGTGGCTCCGTTACCTACCTGTTTGTATGCCTCCGTTGCTGAGACAAAGAGAGTATCACCACCAGTCTCTGGCACTTCAAGGGCAACGAAGAAAGTGTATCCAGGTGTCTGCTGCTCTGCTGTGTGGTCAGAGTGCCAGATGACAGAGCTTACAGACTGCAAGTCCGCTGGCTTGATAGCGCTGAACCGACTGGGGGGGTGTCAGCCACCAAATCCGGTTACGATTGCCAGTTCATGCGATTTAAACGTACTTTTCAGCTGCCTGATCTTTGTATACGACGTGCATCTAGAGGTCAAGTTAGCCAGGTGCATTGAACCAGATACTGTATATGAAGATACTAATCGAACTCACCTCTGGGATGCCTTTTGGGTAAGGCTGTGTCCATGTGAAGTCAGCATACAGCAATCACCCTAGCAGAAAATCACTGGACACCTACCATAGTCTAAAACGAGGTCAGCCAAGTCATCCTTCACAATTCACGATTGTCTCTACTTACAGGATGGATGTGAAGTCTACCAAAATCCCTGGCAGTCTCCAGTTGTTTCTGCACGCCGATATCCTTGAAATCTTGATCACGGCTGTGAACGTGTTCACATTAACATTTCCCAAATCAGTACCACAGAAGTCTGAAAACTCACAAGACGACTACACCTCTCTCAGCAGCCAGCAAAGCAAGGTCATCCAAGCCCTCTTTGGTCAATTGAGTGAGTTGAACACCCTTTTGAGTCAAGAGGTCAGCTGAGCACCGTCGATGATCCTCTGTAGACTTACCCTGATTTCTTCACCGATTCTGGGCGTGATAGCCTTATGTCTCGAGCCGGGTACAAAGAGATGCCTCTTATCAGCTGTACCTCTTGTACCAGGGTCTACATAGTTAATTTCTTCCCAGTCTGGGAAAGTAGCATGTTCTACTGAAGGAAGATATTGAGGATATCTTGGTCCCTAGTAATTCGTTCATATCAGCTTCAAGTAGAGTCATTCATCACCCCGGCCGAGCAGTACTGACATCATCTCCACCTCGTAAGTCAAGTCGACCGATGTTGCTGGTCGCTTGGTTGACGTTGGCTGTGGTCTCAGTCTGAATTTGTGATGGCATGGTGATCCAAGTATTGCAAGGTGATGATCGGAACGAACGAAAGATACAATTGCAACTTGTCCAAATTTAACTCTGTCGTGTGCTAAGATGATCCTGATGTGGTTTCCCTTCCACTGGCAGTACCGGAGCTCTACGGACCACTTGGTTTGCCATGCATTGGAATACCAATATTGCCAACCCCGAACAACTGCCAGATGATAGTCTGAATTATCGAAGACAACTAACCTTTATCGATTGAATATCGGCAGTTTCAACAAAGGAGAAATTAGCATCGATGTCGTCAGATCTGTCGGATTTGAGCGATTCCGCTATTCTCGGCAGGAACGCTTCCGACGTCAAGCTTAATTTGAACTTACTCTTCACTAAGATGCATAATTGACTCGTACCAAAGCACTAGAAAGGTTGATGGATACCTTTTCATGTCGGACTCGGCGATTCTTTGAAAAGGACGGACTGTCGCCAAATTAAAGAGTTGATGATTTGAAATGAAATGAGTGGCACCGGCACTGGCACTGACTCTCGGTGAAGCGGAGGAGCGAGAACATCAGACCATGTACTGCGACATATTGGTGATTTGTAGCAATATTTTTTTCCATGGGAGGAGACATCAAAAATCGGAACCATAAGAAGCCAGCTTTGATCGACAAAAAAATCTGAGAGCTGTTCAGCATACCCCGGTCATATCAAGCTAGCATATCAAAATGGCTCAGCCACAACCAGCAGAACTGGAGATCAGCAAGCATGTCCCGATTGATGATGTGCCTGCACTCAACTCATACGAAGAAGAAGAAGAGGTCGATCATGCCTATCTCGCTGCACCGAAACAAACCAGAATCTTCAGAGGTGTCCTCCTCCAGATGATCCTCCTCGGAGCGTGAGTATCTGATACATCCAGACAGAAGATGTCACGAGTAATTGACTGTTTATTAGCTTGTCGTTCGTCGGACCATCTCTCGCAGATGCCATCTCAGGTCTTGGAGGTGGTGGTCTGAAGGATTCCGATCTTGCAAACCTTGCGCGAGCCTTGAGTTCAACCATGACTTGTATTGTGACTCTCTTTGGTGGACCTTTGATCAACAAGATCGGAATCAAGACCGGTTGTGTCATCGCTTCCTTCGCATTCTTCTTTACCGGTAGTGGATACTAGTCAGTCTACCACCAGCTTTCGCTGAGAATTGCAGCTGACTTAGGTTATGATGATAGTGTGAACCTCAAATACGGCGTCCAAGTTTATCTGGTGATCGCCCGAGTAATTGTTGGAGGATCAAACGGTTTCTTATACGTTGCTGAAAGTACCGCTATGTTGTCTTATCCTCGATTCCAGGATAGAGGTACCTATATCAGTGAGTATCGCGTCACATCTTGATGGTACAAGGACTGATTTGGCGTTCAGGTATCTGGTCTGCCATGCGAAACAGTGGAGGTATCATCGGTGGTGCCATCATCCTTGCGACCAACTACAAGACGAGCGGAGCAGGTGCAGTCAGTGCTGCCACATACCTGATCTTCCTTGGGTTCGAAGCTTCTGGACCTATTTGGGCGTTCTTATTGTCTCCAACTAAAAAGACTAGAAGACCAGATGGTACCAAGATCCCTACCTCGAAAGAGATAACCTGGAAATCGGAGTTGAAAGCTTTGGCATTACACTTCAGACACCCTAGAGTGAGCTTCACCACTATGCGGCTACAATTGCACGCTTTTGTCGCCAACACTGATTCTTGTTATCTCCCAAACTTGTATCATGGCTGTACCTTCGTTCTACTCATTCTTCTTCTTGGGAACATACAGTACCTTCTTGGCCACTCATTTCTCGGTCAGAGCTCGTGCTCTAGCTTCCTTCTTAGGACGTAAGTGCGATACTCTCAAAAGTGATTTTACAAATGTGACTGATTGGAACACTTCTCCTAAAACAGCTACCGGAGCTGTCTGTACCGCCCTGCTGTTTGGTCGATTCCTCGACAGCAAAAGGATCTCTCGAAAAGTCAAGATCTGGCTAGGCAAGACCTTGGTACTGGTTCCACAACTCGCCAGTTTCATCTGGGTCGGTATTGAGTGGAACAAGTATCCAAATAAAGTCGCGTTGGATTATGATCTGTAAGCTTAGATTGTGGGAGGAGAGACCTAGATGCTGATCAAAACCCGTGTCATGTCGTAGGAGTCGATCAACTTGGGCAGCAGCATACCTCGGTCAGCTGCTCATGCACTGTTCAGGATTCTGTTTCCAAGTCTATCTATATTGGATTCTGGCTACTTTCTCAAACGATCTCAAAGCAGCTTCCAGGATCGGTGGCACTTTCCGTGCATTCGAATGTGCCGGTCAAGCCACATCGTTCGGTTTGGTGTCTAAATACCCTCGAGCCCTAAAGACTTTCTACTTCAACGCTTCTCTGATTGTTCCTGCCACAATCTTCATGATTATATTGGCTAAGTCAGTGCCTGAGACTCCGGCAGAGGTCGATGATATGGTCAGAGGTCTAGACCAAGTGGCTGAAGACGAGAGTGTCGAGAGCAAACAGTAAATGTGACATGTGGAAGGGGGAGTGAGTTTTTAGATCTATACGTTTGATTGGTTTGAACGGTCTCATAGAGCTTTTCGTATTTGATCATTCAACCTACATGCATTCTTGGTTCTATCTATCACAACACCCAGTAACGCATTGTCCATTCTAGCTGAATGGAAATTCGTGGATCGCTATTGAAATATGACGGTCCAGCAGTTTCTTCCAGGAGTATGAATGCGTATTGGTATTCCAAGTAGATATGTATATATTCGTTCGGCATTAGAATCTTCCAGTATTCTACCAAGGTCCCACGGTGATCTTTGGCGATGTGAAGGGTATGAAACATTGGTGATTTGGGTAGGTAGCATAGTCGGCCGTGGCATCGATCAGCCGAAGGGGCTTGAAGATCAAAGGCGAACTCAGCGTCATGGTGTCGTTAAAAATCCTCATGGTTCTCTTCTGAACCATGGTTGTCTTGATTACCCGTTAGATTTTTACAGTATCCTTTATCCTTATTTGTCTTCTTCCTGTAATCCCTGCTCTTGCTGTTCCTTCTGTTTTCCCTTCATCGCTCTTATCCTCTCTACCCTCTCTTCTTGAGCCATTTCGAAATGTTTCTGTCTCTCTTTCCTGATCAATTGAATTTCTAACATTCTGACCTGTTTACCTGTCGATTCGAAATCACCTATTAACCCATCTGAGGACAAGCCGTCATCGAACCTGTCGAAATATAATGCCCATATATCCTCTCTTTCATCTTCCTGAACAGCGATGAACCCTTCCCATCCTTCAAATGTCATTCTTTTATCTATTGACGTACAGTCCCATGGTCCACAACAGTTACCTTCGGCATCTTGCTTTACACCATATTTGATTTCGTGAGTATCGCGATCGACGTATATCCAATTTAAGTGGTTTTGCTCATTGATCGTACTGACCAATCCTTCACCTTTGTACCCCGCCCCAGCCCATTTATTCTGATTTGATGGGTAGGGGAGATAGTAGCCTGTAAACGGGTGGACAGAGTATGGTGGGAATCTCGATTGAGCATGCTGAATGTATAGCTAAAAAATGAGTGGAAGCAGGGTGCCTGGGTCAATTAAAAGTTCCTGCTTTACGATATATCTGACTCATCAAACAAAAAACAGAACGACAAACAGTGGCAATCGTTATCATATGGTAGAACTGACTACTCACTTTGTTATCCTTCAAGACGACTAGAGAACCTTCGAATTTCTCGCTGTATCCAGGAATAGGAGTAGGTAATCTGGCAATCATGTTGACTTTTTGACCACGATGAGCCTCCTTGGCTTGGGCCTTTTGACCATGTCTCACGGCCTCCGTAGTCCCTACTATGGCTGGGCAAGCTGCGACGGCACTTAAAATGCCTAACACCATAATGTCGAGTCGAAAAAGGTCGTTTCGAACGAATCTAGTCTTCAGAAGATGAAAAATCAAAAGCAAACATTGAAGATGATCCGTTGATGGGAGGTTAGGCTAGCCAAGCTATGACGTTGCAATTTCTCCATACGAGGAATGGCTCCAGTCTATCCAACGGAGCTACTCGTGACAACAAAGGACGCATTGACCTTGCAAGGGATATGTGTGTCGAAGGGGTGTTCCATGTCACTCGGAGAAATGCCGGGCACACAACATCGACCGCGTAGAATGAAGCACACCGCCACTTCAGGAATTCAGGGAGGCGATCGAGGCAGCAACTTAAATTAAAACGGGAGTCGGACGCTTAAGCATTGGTCTATGGAAACATGCATATGGGTTCTGTCTTCTGTTCTATATTCTATATTACGGTACGTGTGAATATCTAATCGCTACAGTTGTATGTATTTATCTATCTGTCTATCTGTCTATATGTCCTAGAGCAATCCAATGGTGATATCACCCTTGATTCTCGCGGAGAGATGAACTTCCACATCCAAATCCAACTGAATCCTAATCCTCAAACTTCCAGCTTCATCATCATCTTTACCGTTCTTCTTGCCTACATTCTTGAGATTTTCTTCGCCTATAGTCTGACTGAGCTGTTTCCTCTTCTTACCTCCGAGGGGATTCAAAGCGACATCCTTGATGGCGCTGGTAGCTTGATCGGCTGTCTTGGTGACTCCCTGAACGGTATCGGTAGCTTGATCCGTCACGTCGTTGGCTGTGTCTGCAACTTCCTGTCCTGCCTCTCCAGCCTGATTTAATCTATCCAGTGGTCCGTCATTGTTATCATCCTCGCCCTCAGAGTCAGAAGCGTCACGTTCGCTGTCATCACTATCGTAGTTGGGTGGTTTGTTCCCGTTCTGTTGCCTTTGGACTTTTCTTTCTCTACACAACATCCATCAGCTTAGTACCGGTACGACTTGAAGTATAAAAACTCACTGTTGTTTCTCTGACATGTTGTTGTTGTTGTCGTTCTCTGTATCACTCAAGTTTTCTTCTGTGGCAGCGTTGGGTTTCTTGGTAGGTGTGTTCTGATCTTTGGATCTAAAATTGAACATGTTTTGAAGAAGGGGAAAAGCTCAAAAGTGTCTACGCCATTTCCTTTAATATAAATGAAGAATAGACTACAGGTCAATACTACTAACTACTAATGTCTTATCCTGGAATCTGTCAGCAGTAGCGATGATATAAGGTGCACAGACGAATGACTAATGTTCAACGTCATATCGAACAGGCATGTGAAGATGAAAGTTGAGGAACCTGATTGTATGATGTCACATACTCCAATTTAGCCGCAGCTTCAAGCTGCTGGAGACATTTCTTCATATCCTTTCGTAATTCTTCAGAAGCAGGAGGACATCCTCATATAGGGTTCAATTGGTCAAGCATCGAACATTCCCTTTCCGCAGAGCCCACGATCCAACACATGCTGTGTCAGGCAGGAATCACCCTCTTTCTCTTGGCCTGCTTCTTCTCGGCCCTTAGAGTTTCTTCAATGCAAGATACACTTGTTGAAAAAGGCTTGACTGATCCTGAAATTGATAAATGAAATGCAGTATTTATGGCTACGGGTCGAGAATTTGATTTTTAGCTGGAATCGACTTCGTCTTTTTTGGTAAGATCACGCACTCAAAGGGAAATTCCCCTGAAATGCCCAAACCCGACCCGCCGGGAACACGAACCTTAATTGCGCATGTAATTCCGTAAAGCGAGTGCATACAAAACGAATCTGCTATCACCTTGAACTTCGGGATGCATGGTGTGTTGCATTGACGAGCTGTTTCAAAGACAGAACATGTTCAGCATATCCCCATATTTATTGGGCGAGTAAGAAAGTTTGCTGGGTTACATGCCAGATATGTGAATAAGATCTCATTCGATAAGATTCGTTTCATTCGGGGCATCGTGTATATGAGCTACAAATAACATTTTCCGACATATCCAGCATATCCTTGATACACATCGACCTTCCACTGTTTTGCTATACTTCTGATCTAAACCTTTCCTCCCTGATCCAAGCGATAAGAGAGCGATTATGATAGTGATAGTGATATTAATAATGATTGTGATAGATGATTAGAGTAGACCAATAGTGATATCACCTTTAACTCTAGCACTCAAATGGACTTCAACATCTAAATCCAATTGAATTCTGATCTTCAATGAACCCGAATCGTTATCCTCTTTCCCATCCTTCTTACCAACATGTTTCAAATTTTCTTCACCGATCTGTTCAGATAACATCTTCTTCCTCTTTCCCAATGGGTTCAAGGCGACATCACGAATAGCATTGGTAGAATCGCCATCATCACCTGGTTGACCGGGTTTGATCATTCCGTTGGAAATGGTATTTTCAAATGGAGCTTTTTCATCGTCTGCATATTCTTGTTGGTTGGATTGATTGGATTCTTGTCGTTGGAGCTGTTGTCTGTGTTAGGGAGACACATGTATGTCAGCCTAGGGGCGAGAAAACGTAGAGAAAGAAAGGCAGAGGTATATAGAGGTGATGGGATATATAAAGCGCGAGAGTTCTCTTAGAAACAGATAAAAATCAAACGGATCTGTTTCCAGCAGGACTTATGGCTATCGTCTTCACATCACACGGAGGAGAGAATGAAGGAAAGAAGAAGGGAGAGAGTACATCGCCACTCACTGTTGCTGGTCCGACATCTTCTCCTGTAATTCTCTCAATGGGGGTGTATACTTGATTTCGACGATTTGTTATCTGGGTAATGTCAAATGACTGCGAAGGTATTGATGTACTGGTAACCTCGTTTAATCTGCGTTGTCAGCATATTATTGAGGTTGAATATGGCTGTCGTTGTCTTATATATACATTGATCCTGGATCTGTTGGACCCACTCATTGACCCAATCCAACAACCCATCAACGTCATTTCCATCAATTGACAAAGGATTCACTCTATAGGCAGAGTGATGTGATGTCACATAGACGTCAAAGCGTCCTTCCGTCGTTTCGCATTGTCACTAACACGGATGAAAGGAGAATAGGTAGGAAGAGAGGGTCTGGATGTGTGCTGTTGTGTTGTCGGATGGCTCATGCGTTAAGGGTAACACTGCGATTGGTCCGTCCAGCTTTGCATCAAGTCATCCTGTTTTCCTCGTCTGGGTATCGTGGTTCCATGGTCAGATTGCAGAGTCCAGTCTTGCATGTTAGAATGATACTCGACTGATACACTGTCTGTCACAATGTAGATGGGGATATAGATGGGAAACCAAAGGAATGTTGATGCCATCTCATTTTCGCACTTGTACCTGTACCTGCGCCCTGTGATGGGGTTGTCGATGACGTGTATTTCTTTCAAAAGATCATTGTAAGGTACCATCAATTATCATATCACGTACACCTACGCTCCGATCTATTTTCTGCATCTCCAATCACCAACAAACCCCCCCAACTCTCGATCGTTCATCTCTCGACCACTTCTAATCCTTTTCGCCCAATTCATCAAATATCATAAAAAATGTTTACAGCTCGATTCTAAAGGTTTTTACTAATGCTTCAACTCATTTTGACCTCATTTTCGAATCAATAGCCTCCTCGTATACCATAATGTGCGGTCTTGAACGATTCTCACATGCTTAGGACGAGCGAAATTGGACTGATTAGTCTCGAGGCTAATATTTTCACTAATACTGAATATTGTCGATGAAAAGATAACCAATATAATCACTCAAATGGGTATGAACGAGTGAATGAATCCTAATGAAGATGCTAATGCCATGTACAGTAGTATGGTATGGTATACTTGGATTATGATGGAACAAGTTGAACCATGTTCTACACCTTTCATGCACTAACATATACCCTAATCAATTCATCTTTTCTTTTCTTTCTTTTTTTCGTGTTTTCTTCTTCCTTCTTCTTGCAATTAGAATAAGCAATGACCATTGATATAAACGACCGAATCAAGCTTTCCTCGATGACAAGGAAAACAACAAGTATGATATACAGTAAACAATGCATACGGATGGTAAATTGGATTCGTCCACATACAACGATAATAGTTATGCAATTGAAGAAGATTTTGATTCGATTTATCCACCAGTTGATTTCGAAGTACACAATTATTCGCTGTCCAGTCAATTCCTACTCTCAACGCCTACATCTACACCTTCATCACTTGATCGATACCCGGATATACCCATCAACTCTCCACCGACTTCACAATCTTCTCTTTTCAATCAAGATTCGGTACCCGAATTAGAATTCTCTCAAGCTTCTCAAGTAACAACACAATTACAAACACCTCCTTCCGCATCATCGAACAAGACCCATCGTTATGCACAGGTTGAAGACCCAGACAACCGCCCCTCCCCTTCCGCTCCGTCTACTCGCAAGTGCAAGTCTTTTAATCATGCGATCAAACAATTATCGCTCACCCCGCCCGCTTCGAACACCACCATCACCCTCCGATCACCCATTGTCGCGCATCGTGATGATTCTCCTTCGTCCAGACTTCAACAGCTTACACCTACAAGAAGACATAGAGATGAAGAGGAGACGGAAGAAGACAGACCGGAGATTGGCGCTGTCAAGGAAGAACTGGAAAGTCCACTCAGGAACTTAGGATTAGGTACACCAAGAGGACATCATCGAGTTAAGTCATGTCACTATCTCGCCGAACCTGGTACCCCTCCTTCTCATTCACATTCCCCACTTCCATCGTCCACGCCAGGTCTGGATAGCCCTTTTAGGAGATTAGGGCTGGGTACTCCTCGAGGTCGAGGTAGAATACCACCTCTTTCTCCTCAACCTCGACCACAATCCGTTTGTGATTCGGATGAATCCTCACCTTCATCCTCGTCATCGACCTCTCCCCTCCAGAAAAAACCCAAAGCCCAATTGCATATCCCTGCACCAGGGTGGATACCAGACACACCAACTCCCTATCGATTGTATACCCCCGCTTCCATCTCACATAAACCAATTTATGATCTCACACCACCCCGTCAGCCGATATTCACACCTTCCCCCCGATTGAGAGATGTTAAACCTATCATACCTTCCACACCCCCTCAGATAGAGTTAGGAACCAACAGTGGCCATGTGGAAGCATCCCTCACCTTCATCTCGCACGTGTCGATGGACGGTGGCATACTTGCTGCTTTGAGAAGGTACAGAGACCATTACCAGGGTCAAGGACTCGATATGAGAGATTGTGCGGGATTGAATATGTTTATTAATCCGCCTAAACGAGGAGTTAAGAAGAGGGAGGATGATGCGGAAGTGAGAGAGGCTGCAAAGATATTTAGATCATTTGGTGAGTTCACTACACTTGATCTTGTATATATACCTTGAACTTTGAATAATCAGACTGATCGTTCTGTATGATATTGCCAACTTAGATGAAGAGTTTCGAAGAAACTCTATGGCTCATGCGGTACATACGACCAATCTGTTGTCTCCTGACATGTAAGTACGGTATACCTTTAATGAACGTCAAACATCGGATCAACCTTCCTCGCATCTATTCAGGTACACCCGCTTACTTGAGTTAAACCTTGCGATAGACAACTTCGTGATTGTTCCAAAGAAAGTATAATTGCAGAATTGGAATTAGCTAGGGTGTTAGGCATCCCGACGCTGGTCATTCAGTAAGATCACACCTACACGTTGACGGTTATATGTGATCAATGATTGATCTCGAACTGATTAGCGTTTCTCATGTTGTGTAGTCTGGGTTCGGAAGGGCACGACGTTGATCCACAGGGAGATATAGTAGATAGAGATAGGCTGCACATGCTCATAGGTGATTTGCAGGATATACTGGATCGTACACAAGGAGTGGTATTGGCAATTGAAAATACTGTAAGTGATATATATCTGCCTACTGATTATGCCATTGATCAATCTTGGTACTGTAGGTCCACCCTTCTCCCAGCTCATTGACGACTCTCCAATCACTTGCTCTCCTCCTTGCCCTAATGCCCCACCCCCGCTTGAAAGTATGTCTTGATCTCGCGCATGTTCATATATCAGAGCTCGATCTGAATGATCCCGAACGTCAGGAAGACCTGATAGAATTGTTGAAGAAGATAGGTCAAGGCAGGATCGCTGGTGTGCATGTAGGCGGAGGAGGGAATGAGCATGGTGGGAAAGTAGATAGACATATTGGGTGGGTCGGACACCTTCTCGCTTGCGAGCAAGATGTCATAGCTGATGCTAAAGTATATTGCGTTGACGATGATGGGTTCTAGAATAGGATAGTAAGTGTTGTAGCAGACTCTTCCTCCTTCATGTTTAGTGTTCTAGCACCTGTCAACGTACATTCTACTGATGATACTTCGCTTTTACTATAGCGGTTCAATCGAACTCTCATCCCTCCGATCAATCCTCTTACACCCAATATTCCATTCAATCCCCATCTTAATCGAAACACCAAGATATCATCAATATCATCGATGGCCTCGAAGTCATTCAAGGACCGGGACTAGAATAAAAAAGATACCGTCCAGTAGGATCGAAGAATTGGAAGACGAAAGATCTAAGTTAGAATCTACCTTCTTACAATATATGGTCAATTTACCTGACACCGATTGGGAAGTAAATCAATACAAGTTACTTAAAAGATATCAAAAGGATAAGAAAAAGATTGAGAACAAGATATATAAAATACTTTGTAAGAGGAAGGACAGGGCGAGTGCGATGTGGAAGAGGTTCGGAGAAGGGAGAAAGAGGGAATTGAAGTGTTTGAGAAGAGTCCAAGGTGCAAAAAGGAGACGGATGAGGGATGAGGGATGAAGGGGGAGGTTGATCACGATGTACCAGTGTCATAATCATCATATCGTCAGAATTTGATTGACTTGGATCGTTGTTAGGAAATAGGATCTTGTACCGGAAAGTAATCAAACCATTGAATTATCCATCAGTAAAATAGGGTTATCCGTTGTGTCGAACATCGTTAGATTAATTTTCTTGGTCTTCTTGTTATTAGCCCTCCCGTATATTGTACTTGGTACCAATTATACATATAGATATATATGTCCATGCATATGCTCACGATCTATCACCATTTGATGAGTGATCAACCAGCTCGAAGTTTCCTACTTCCCACCCAGTCCAGCCCATTCCCTCATCTGCTGCACTTCCACGACCCTCGCCCCACCCCACCCTCCCCCCTCTTCCTGTTCTTGCCCGAGTGCACGAGACTCTTCTATACACCTCAATACTGAATTCGCAACGTGATCAACATGCAGTGGGAAGGTCCTCATGGATTCCAGAGCACCGTGTAAAGGAGATTTCGAAGCGAATGGATTGGGTATACCTGATCTTAAAGATAATTTGGATGAAAGGTCGATGAGGAATGCAGGGAGGGTAGTGAGTGGACGGATATGAGGGTGATACATCAATCCTAAATTAGACCCAGAAGTAGTGTATGTTAGTATGCAGTATTGACATACGTAGATGAAAGCAGAATTGTGCATTCTTGAGATAGACGAATTTTTGGCAAAGCCAAACTTACCTGGTCTAATGATTACAGGTTTCACCATTTCAGTCTGACCATTCTTCCTTTCAGGATCATTATACACCTGACACCTCCTAGCTATTTCCAACTCTGCTTCTCTCTTCGTCTCGATATACCTAGATGGTATCAACGGTCGGAACGCATCCGCCGCTGAAATGTAGATGAATTGTTTGGCTTTCGAAGATGGTGTTGATATTGGCGCAGAAGAGGAAGAGGAAGTGGATAAGAAGGTATCGAGCACTTTGATAGCTACATTCCATTCTCGACAGCATCAGCATATCACATATCGATAAAATAGGTCTGATCGTCCTACGGTACAGTACAACTTCATATTTTCGAAATTATGAAGCGATATACAGACAGAACAATCCAACTCACCACTATCCCTATTCATCCCTTCATATCCCCTTTTCTTCTCCCCCTCACTCTTCAATGGATTCCCATTTCCCCCTCCTCCTAGATTAGTAGACTTGATCAAACTACCCGCTAGACCCAATAGATCACCTTGACGTATGGACGACTTGTACCCCGTATCTTCAAGTAATATCCCAAGTGTGTGCACTACGCTCGTTCGATCTTTGATTAAATGCTGGTATGTCGATGGATCAAAGGCGTTGGCTTGAGCCCATTGGACTTTGGAGGACCACGCTGGACTGTGTCCTGCGGGTGTGGTATAGGGTTTACCTGATGAGCTGTAACCAAAAACAAGTCTAGGTCAGCTTACGTCCTCGTTTTGAAGAAGGAGATTGTGTAAGGATATGAAGTGTATGGTTTTGGTTAGTATTATGGTATCTATTGATTTCGGACAGGAAGAGGCAATGACGATTTGATCGCAGTAGACATCTGACCCACCTCATACTGCTCACTTCCCATCCCTTGGTGACTGCAGCTTTACATATTGCCGAGCCTATGAACGATAATGTCAGATAGGGGTCGTGAGCTGAAAGTTAGAATCGAAATATAGCACATACCCAAAAACCCATTCCCTCCCACTACGAGTAATTTCGGTACAGACGCTGCCATTTTGAATGTCGCTGATTAGCGACCGAAGCTGAGGTAGTGCACGATGTTGAATGGACAGCAGGAATCTACTCTAACAAATCGAAGGACGAACGAATAAACGAAATCGACAATCCCCCGACAAGTTAGGATGATCAACCTCCACCTTTCACACTTGCCCTCAATCTCACCATTCCATTATTGCTCGTAATGCAGTCAAGCGTCCTTGCTTGCTACTTGATGCGATCAGAAGTAGATCTGCTGGCTGATTGTTCATGAATACCAAAGAACACTTCGACCATTCATTCGCCTACAAATCAAATCTTATGTGTAATAATTTCTTTACAAAGGACGGAACAAAGCTAAAGCACAAACAGGTAGAAGAGGTACAACAATTCGAAAGAAGAGCAGACCTATTGTCCACCTCTCAATCTAAGAACCAAATGTAGAGTTGATTCTTTCTGAATGTTGTAATCACTCAAAGTTCTACCGTCCTCTAATTGTTTACCGGCGAAAATCAATCTTTGTTGGTCAGGTGGAATACCTTCTTTATCTTGGATCTTGGATTTGACATTGTCAATCGTGTCGGATGATTCAACTTCCAAAGTGATGGTTTTACCAGTGAGACTGAGAAGAAATCGTCAAGTATCAGCTTCTATAACGTCACTCGTCACTCATGAGTCAAAACTTACGTTTTGACAAAGATTTGCATACCACCTCTCAATCTGAGTACCAAGTGGAGAGTGGACTCCTTCTGAATGTTGTAATCAGACAATGTTCGGCCATCTTCAAGTTGTTTACCAGCAAAGATAAGTCGTTGTTGATCAGGTGGGATACCCTCTCTGCGAGTTAAGTCGTTGTCAGCAGTCTGTATATGGGCAACAAACAGTCTCGATGTTCCACTCACTTGTCTTGAATCTTTGACTTGACGTTATCAATAGTATCGGAAGACTCCACTTCAAGAGTGATGGTCTTTCCAGTCAAAGTCTTGACGAAGATCTGCATACCACCTCTCAATCTGAGTACCAAGTGGAGAGTGGACTCCTTCTGAATGTTGTAATCAGACAATGTTCGGCCATCTTCAAGTTGTTTACCAGCGAAAATAAGTCGTTGTTGATCGGGGGGAATACCTTCTTTGTCTTGAATCTTGCTCTTGACATTGTCGATGGTGTCGGACGATTCAACTTCAAGAGTAATGGTTTTACCGGTGAGGGTTTTGACAAAGATTTGCATACCTCCTCGGAGACGGAGCACGAGATGGAGGGTAGATTCCTTTTGAATGTCTGAGAAGATGAAAACAGATGTCAGTTATGCACTGTTATACGAAGTGAAGACGAGAAATAACTGACTGTAATCAGAAAGGGTTCTACCATCTTCGAGTTGTTTACCAGCGAAGATCAATCGTTGTTGATCGGGAGGAATACCCTCTTTGTCTTGAATTTTCGACTTGACGTTGTCGATGGTATCGGAAGACTCAACTTCGAGGGTGATAGTCTTTCCGGTGAGAGTTTTAACGAAGATTTGCATACCACCTCTAAGTCTCAACACCAAATGAAGAGTGGACTCCTTTTGAATGTCTAAAACGACCGAATTAGTCAGCAACATCCTGCATAACACAGGAAAGGTTGGGAGAGAAACTCACTGTAATCGGAGAGGGTTCGACCATCTTCTAATTGTTTACCAGCAAAGATCAATCTCTGTTGATCGGGAGGGATACCTTCCTTGTCTTGAATCTTGGATTTGACATTGTCGATGGTATCGGATGACTCGACCTCAAGGGTGATTGTCTTTCCGGTAAGGGTCTTGACCTATTGCCGGAATTGTCAGCTTATCGACCAACGATGGCATGAAGTGTGAGTTCACTTACAAAGATTTGCATGTTGCTCTGAGTCTATCGCAGGTGAAGTGTATAAGTAAGTCTGCAGTCGAGAAGAGGAATGGTGAGGAGAATGATGAGTGAAAGAAAGATAGGAGGAAGAGGAATAATCAGCATTTATGTCCTGATCGGTAGTTCATAGACCCATCGACGACGGTGAGTGTTATCAATCGAAGAGACGTAGGAAGGCGTGGAATGTAGTGGAAGACAGATGGTAGAGGAGGAGGGAAGGATGGATGCGTTATTTGAAACGCAGTAGAAGAAGAATGGGATCGGGTGGCAACGATCAACGTGTCACGTCTCATCGCCCATCGTCCAACCACTAATCCATATGCATCCGTCCTCCCTATGCAACCAGCGGATGTATGCGTGTCGTGGGGAGTGAGGAGAGGATGAGAGAGGGAAAGAGATACTCACAGTGATGTTTGAATGGATGATTAGGCCACACGTAGTAGATAAGAAGGAGGGAAGACGGGGGATGAACGGTATGAATGGTGTGATGATGTATATATATGTTTCCCCCGGTAATCCGTATGGGGAAATGACGCTTGTGGTAAGAGTACCCTGCACTTCACTCACTCGTGATCTGACTCAGCCATCTGAGAGATATGTAGATATGTAGACGGAGAAACGGGTATGTCCGAATGTGGCATTGATGACGCGTGTCTCTTGTCTGCACGGTCCACCGGCTAAACCTCTCTGTCTGCGTCTTCCTTTGCTTTTGCTCGTCGTCCGTGGGTCTTGGCCACTCCATCATCGTTGTATCTATCCTCTAAATTGTAATCCTATCATCTCATCCCTCTCTCATTCTCATCATCATTGTCACCTGTTACTATCAGTATCATAAAAGAATTACCATATCATTCCATATCATCGACATACCCACACACTTGCGTTTGACACGCTAATCACAACCCACAATCTCATTCACTGAACAACCCTCATTAACGTCAGCAAGATCAAGAGCTATTGTATCACGATTCACTCCACGTCTGTTTGCCCCTCCTTTGAAGATCCTATAGCAAGCACGAACAAATAGATAATCAATCAACCCAAAATCAACAGCATCGATAAAGCAACATCTAACGTGCAAAACCAGTAAAACAAGTATCACTTCAACGTACTCTCAACAATGTCAATCTCACTTCCCAACGGTACTCTTCTCACAGCCCCTTCTTCTTCTTCCACTCCCGTCACATTATCAGCCGCTGTGACCAGGATCCTACACTTGGCTAATTTCTCAGCAGAGTGAGTCTGGCATTTCTTTCCTCTCATCGGGAACCGCCATCTGTCCTACCATCATTTCTCGAGAGAATCTCTGTGCTCTATAGCTGACACCTCTGGTACTACTTTGCAGCCTCAAGACTCGAGACCTTCAGAACATGTTCAAAGATTGGGAAGCTGAGAAAGGTGGATTCCGAATCAAATGGTTAGATGACGTCAACGCTCTGGTCGTATTTGCCGATGCTTCAACTGGTGAGTGGTGTCTCAACATCAAGTCTAATTTCCGTACATTCTTGCAACCTTCTGCTGTCTTCTGCTCCTTCATAATTCATCGTGCCCAGGTTTACATCTCCTTCATCGAGCGGTAAATGAACTAACTCGTCATATTCACACCCCTAGCCAAACGAGCCTACCTCTCACTCCTTCTCCATCCCCCCTCTCAATTCTCAGGCCTTATCAAACCCTATGACCGACCCGACGCCGCTCAGATCATCCAATCTCTCGCAGCACGTTCATTAGGCCATCGATCAACCGGTTCAGCACTCAACGGATCAATCTCATTCCCCTTCCCTACCAATAACGATCCTGCTCAACCCCAAATTCACTCTAGGGCTATGTCAGTGACCAACCCTCTCAACAAGGGTGGGTCCGGGTCAATATCAATCCAACCTGGAGGATCGATCTCCAACGTTCTTAACGGTGGTGGGGTCGGGGGACATGTGAGAGGATCGACAGCTCCACAACGTATTGGTGGTGGTGGAGGTGGGGGACATCATCGAACTTCATCAGCAAGTTCATCTTGGAATAATCGAGCTAGCGGTTCATTCGGTGGTGGAGTATTGAGTTTCTCCTCTTCTTCTGCGGCTGCCAACAAATTACCTACACATAACGAGACTTCCCCTCACCCCCATTCGCTCGCTGCTTCCAGGTCGACTAGCGATTCAGATGGTGAACCAAATATCGTCATTCTAGATCCGTCTGCCACCCAGGGTTTGAAAACTAGATCCAGTACTGCTCCGAATGGAAATGGAAATGCAGATTCAAATGGGAGGGGTAGAAGGGAAAGTGTAAGTGCGGAAAAAGCTATGAGAGAAGTTGAAAAAGCTTTGGCATCGGTCGAAGCTCAAGGCTAGCCAGTTAGGATAGAATAGGATAGGTTGAGTGGAAGAGTCTGATGTTGGACATTCATTTGTTTGGTTTTGGTCTTGTATTCTTCTTGTTAGTTTTGTGTGTTTCTGTTGGATTGAATGAGAATAGCATCAGTCGAGGGATCTACCGAGGTTTAAGGGGAAGAAGGCAAAGAGGTAGCTGGAGGATTATTGGCGTGAAGAGAAGAAGTAAAAATTCTTGGCAATGTTGAAGATTTGTATATAAAACTAATTTCATCATCATAACATACTCGTATGTCAGTCACTATGCTCACTTGAAATCACATTCATTCATTCAAAACCACTTTATGAACGAAATCCCATCCTCATGTCATACTTTTCTACTCTCTTAATATTTCATGACCTTCTGTATAAACATGCATTACATTACATTATTCTACTTCATTATATGTGTACGTGTGTATTATGATACTTGAGGTGTACTACTCGAATGGCTGATCATATCCTATGATACTGCAATCCACAAGAAACGAATAATATCCTATCTCATCTAGCTCTATGTGGTCGTCACTAAACATCACTTCTGTTCACCTTCCACACTCGCATGACCACTCCCCCTTCTGCTCCTACTATCACTCCCACCAGTCAAGTTCGGACTAAGTACCTGACTGATACTACCACCCGTCATCTGCGGACTCAACTTCTTACTTGCACTTTCTCCCGTCCCAGTGCGTTGGGGGGTGATCGCTCTTTGTTGCTGTTGTTGTTGTTGTTGTCCAGTGAGTCCAGTCAATTGCGGACTAAGTATTTTCGGTGTATTTCCAGTCAACTGTGGACTTAACGCTCTAGCAATAGTCGTCCCAGTATTCTGTGGACTGAGTACTTCCCCGTTGATCATCTTCCTCAAAGTATTCTCATTCTTTCTTTGTCTAATCCTCTCAGCTTCTTCCGTTCCACCCGTTTTCTTCAATTTCTTACTTCCCAATTTCAACTCTTCTTCAAACTCATCAATCTTATTCATCTTCTCCTTTTCACGTTGTCTTTGCTGTTGTTCTATAGCTTTCAATCTTGAATTCGGATCACCTTCTTTAGTTCGGATCTCCATCAACAAATTACCGATCCCCCCCTCGGTATTTTCCTCTTCGGTCGAGTCAGGTTTCACAAAAGTTTTACCGGACGATGCTACCCTTCCTCCGTTTATTGTTCTTTGTGTGACGAAATCCTTCACATTACCAAATATAACTTCCACATCATCTAAATCCTTCTTTAGATCCGTACATAATTTAATTTGATAACTCAACAATTTCTGCTCTTCCATCACTCGATGTAATTCAATTTGCCAAGTTGCTCTCCACATAGGATCAGCCAATTGAACGTCCGAACTTAACTGATCAACTAATTTCTTAGCTTTTTCCAAATCATTATGTATGGTGTTCATCTGTGATTTTGAGGGAGTGACATATCTCTTCGAAGCATCTTCTCGAGCTTTATCGATGAGATCAGAAACATCTTCAACGGATTGGATCGTGTCTTGACATTGTGATTCAAGTTTCGTCTTTGAATTATCTAACAAAGCTCTATTACCTCCCATCTTAGTTTTAACTACATCCCTCATAGCTGAATTTTGAGTTCGTAATTTCCCAAATGATTCTTTCGTCTCGTTTAGGAAATCAACGTGAAGTTGACGCATGACTGCCAGGTCTCTTCGAAGGGATTGCAGCTCGTCATGCTGTTTTTGCAATTCAGCTTCTTTCTCTGGGGTGAGGTTGGAAAGACCGCTTCGAGGTGAGGGCGATCCCGGACGCGGACCGGTGGGAACGGCAGTAGTGGACGAAGAAAGAGCGATGGTTTCTGAAGATGGTCGACGGACGATGGTGGATGGGCGAGACATTTGGGCAGATGGTGATACAGCAAGTAAGGAGGGCGAAGGTGTCATAGAGTGTCGTCGGGTAGAATCGATAGTCTTCTTCATATCTTTTATTTCCTGCATCAAACTCGCAAAGGTAGTATCGAAATGTTGTTTCACTTGATCGAGGGCTATATCCCACAGCACAATCGCTCAGCATGAATTCAATGACATTATTCATGTCCCAGTGCGACCCGACTTACGCTCAATGTTCAAGTTCAGTACACAACCATCCTTCAGTTCTTCCATATCCTCCAATTCAAATTGTACTCCCGTCCTATTATCCCTGATATACACATCCGGGAAATCCTCCATCCCCGGATCATATTCGAATCTCTCCATGAAGAGTAATCTAAGATTGGACATACTGACAGGTAAATCCACCGTGGCCTTCTTCACTTGTCTACCAATCTGTAGGAAAACCGATACGCTCGTTGGAGCAGAAACTGACGATCGAGGTCTGGGTGTAGCATTTTGACCTATATCATCCGGATCGGGAGTCTTGACCACTCGGACTGATCGATCAGATTGATCATCTGACAGTACATCACCAGTGGGCGTGGTGGGCCTAGCCAACTCGCCATTAGCTTGTAAATGCGTAGCGGAAGTTGGCGAGATGAGTGGATCTGCGTCAGCAGATACAGCTTTGTTTAGAGCAGCATTGGTAATTGATTCAGGCAAAGCTGGCATGGGTGGTGGTCGATCTGCCCTCCTTGTAGGTCTCTGGGGACTACCGATACCTGATTTCTTCCCTGGAGAACCAGGTAACATCTTGTTGAATGTATAGCTCGAGAATCGCTTTGACGCTCTTCTCTCTAACGCATCAGATCTCTGCAAAGCAGCCAGAGTCGCTCGTGTTTCTGGAGGTACATCTGGTAAACCATCTATGGACTGACTGGAAGCTGGGGCCGGAGGTGTAGGAGCCGGGGGTTGAGGCTCGTCAGGCAGATCGAGGGCTGCTGGTAGGTTGAGAACAGGTAAAGAGGGTGGGATGGGAGGTTGCTGGGTGGAAGACTCTTCAGCTATTATTTGGGGTAATTGTTCATGCTGCTTGGCTGGACTTCTATTGGGAGGTGATCTGATAGGAGATCCATTGGTGATATCAGAATCCGCTGAGAATCTCGATACCGGTCTCTGAGAGCTATAACTATCTCTACTGAACTTATCTGGTCTGGGAGGGGGTTTGCTCGATGGTAAATTATGCACTTGAATAGTCGGTGGAGGCGAAGGTGCGGCTGGTACGGGATTGTCGATAAGTTGATGTCTTTTCGGTTCCTGCTGTACGGGAACTGGTGAAGCTGATCGTTTATGTTGATGAGTCTGCTCAGGAGCCCTCATACGTGGTGGACGGAAGGCATCTGGAGGTGCGGGTCTACTAGGCAGACCAGTCCGATTGTTCCCTCTTTCCGCTAGAGCTGATGAGGAAGGTACTTTGGTACCAGGTAAATTTGAATGTTGAGAAGCTGGACTGGTCGAGCTGGTTGATCCACCTGATTTGTGCGTCATCCTATAATCAGTCTCAGGTGGTGGAGTTGGGATTACTTCTCCTTTTGACGGTTTACGTTGTTGATGTCCAGCTGATGGAGCTGTTCCGGTCGGTTGAGCCGTGGGCATGACTACTGCCGGAGGTGGATCGTTCCTCTGTCGATCTTGTATCAACCTCTTGTAGGCTGCTTGTTTCTGCTTCAACCCATGAAGGAGATTATATATGATCTGACGGATCTCAGGGAGGTACACTTCTAACGTTTCGTGATTCTGGTCGTAAGATAGACATTGCTCTAAACATGCTCGTAGATCTTGAGGTATTGCGTCGAGCTCGCTGCGAGAGATTATCAAATCAATCAGAATCAGGTGTGCTGCTAGGGAGACATGTTTGAACTCACTGAGTTGATATTCCTGCTCTATGAAATGCCTGTATACAAACCTCAAAACCATTTCCTAATCTCACATAGATATCGCTGACCTGTTCGTTTATCAGTATATATCAGCTGGGTCCCTCCAACATTACTTCGCGTAAGTGAATGAGGGCACATGGTAAATTCCACTCACATCAGTTTCTGATATCAAAGCTTGCGACCATTGTTCCAACCCTTGCAAAAGCTGCTTTGTAGTGACCAGTAATCTAGTGATGGAAGAATCTAGAGCTGAAGTGTACTGGCCCTGTATATGCCAGTAGAAGAACGATTAAGACTGCATCTGATATGACATGATATTGGCAATATGACTTACAGCTGATCTACTCGATCCACTCGACCTCCTGGGGGGTTGACTGGAACCACCACCCTGGCCATGTCCATTCCCACCAGTTTCTCTACCTATAGGACTAGGATCCAAGCCCATATTTGGTCTTGTGCTTGCGTCGTAGGATGAGGAGGTCGACGATGAAGCTGAAGTGGAAGGACCAGGTATAGGAGTAGGGTACGATATATTGGGTCTTGACATTATCTTTGTGTTCGTTATTCGTAATTGTGATTGATGATAATTGATCGAGGTAAAGGATGGTGATACTTGAGCGGCGCGTTACTACACTTTTGTCAAAAGGCGTGTCGTATGTTCCGTGACGGCTGCCCTATCCTGTTCTTTTTCTTTCCTTTCGATCCACCAAGACTGTCGAGTGCACTGATGATCATTGACTGTACACGGTGGACGTGAAGATGAGAGAACTGAGAGTGAGGAAGAGATGATCCCATTGTGATTGTGTCTTTGTTCACTTTTAACGTGTCTTGTTTGCGGCCCCGCACAGACACTTTCCCACTTTTCTACCATTATTTGATACCCGTTAAATTTCTGAAAAAAAGGTCCGAACTCATCTCTCTTCGACATCTATCGAATCGATACTTTTATCTATAAGCTATAGATCATACTGCAGCTAGAAAATCGTACTGGTCTTCTACTATGCCAGCTATAGCTTCGACCTCTGCATCCGCATCATCAAGTAGGATGTCTTCCCCCGCTCCTACTCCTTCGGGGTCCGGTGGATCCGGTCCAACGCAACCTATCGACGCCTATCGACCGATATCTGGACATGTCAAAGTACGTGAATGTCCCAGACCGTCTGTGACACCCATTGACAGCAGCTTATGATGGTACTTGACTCACTCAGAAACCAATCATACCACTTTTGCCTTCCTCCGCGACTCCGAACTTACCAACATTACTATCTCTAGATCCAATCACTCATACATCGAGATTATCAGGTAAAACACTCCAAGCTTCCGATCCTACCTCTTCTTCATCTACCACTCTACCGAATATAGGCAGTAGCAGTATATCACCATTGGTCAGAGGGAAGAAGAGAAATAGGGGATATCCAAGTGAATTGCAGAAAGTTAGAGATGAACAGCAGCGGAAAGAGGGCGAACGGAGGGAATTAGGATTGAGTGGGATGAGGAAAGTCAGGAGAAGGTTAGGTGGAGTCATGAGCAAGGGGACGAAGATCTCGTAAGTGCAAAATGTGATTTATGATAGATTTGACATCTGTCCTCGTGGACTGTAGTTATATCATGACTGACATGGTATTGTGTTTTTTTTTTTAGATACAATTCCCTGATACCTCTCAATCACCTTCATACGAATTACCTATTTCAACTCTTATCTTTACCTCCCCTTCCTTCTCCTTCATCATCGAAAATCAACACTACCAATGATGTGACGCCGACAATAAATTCCGAAGTTGTATTATCTAAATTATCCAAAGCTGATTTTACCGGTATGAAAATAACGGTCATATCATCTAAGAACCCATCATTGGTGAATCAAAAAGGTATAATAATAGAAGAGACATGTTCGACATTCAGGATAGTTACGGAGATAGACAATAAAGTAAAGGTCATACCGAAAAATGGAAGTTTATTTAGAATTCATGTACCAGCTTATTCACCCTTACATGGAATGTCATCCGACACACAGAATATGGATATAGACATGGGTGATCAACATGGCTCTGGATTGGATTTAGAAGAATTTTTGAATAAATGTCCAAGATTACAAATCGATTTGTTAGGATCGAATTTCCTTAATAGATCGGGAGATAGAGCAGGTAAAAAGGTGAAACCACTTCAAGGGAATGGTGGTGGGTCGGGATGGGCTCAGGATTGGATAAAGGAAACGGATTGGGAGAAGACGTTCAATTTGTTAGAGGATGAACTCGATGAGACTAACAACAGAAAGGCTACACCTGCGAAGGGAAAGAAGCGTGGTGGTGGTGGAGAAGGAAAGAAGAGGAAGAGGAATAAGAGTAGAAGGAAGGATCCACCGGCTTTTGGCAATCCCGAATAAAGTTAAAACTGTTACTGCAACGTTGTATACGATGAGCCCACCGGATGAACAAATACGACTTATTCTCATGAACACATCGTACATCACTGTTAACTTGGTCATGTTGGTGATCCGATATCTAGACAAGACGAGCACCGATGCATTGGCGTAAAGGAGACCGAAGCTAGTTAATGTTTTAGGACTCGATGGATCTGACTGGATGCAAGAGAAGCAAGCGAGATTATTCGTTTGAGACTGATGTAAAGGCGAACAGTACTCGTACAGAGCACATCCAAACTAATAACCTGGACCAGCTACACCAGTTTTCCTGTGAATCCTCTTAACGATCTCAGCGTAATTCGCTTCGTTCTCGGGGTTGATGAATCCATGTCTAATTAGGAAATCAATAGTAACGACCGCTGAGGTGGGCTTGAATTCGTTCCTCTTCAAGGCGGAGATCACTTCTGGAACAGACAGGAGCTATAAGGCAAAACCAGATAGCAAGGTTATCAGCACTTCCGTCAAAATTCTCGAAAAAATGGTGAGAGGTACAGGGCCAAGTGTATGGACTTACCTGGAAGGACTCTACTTCTTCGTCATTGGGTTGAGGCTTGATGTAGTCATCTGAATCTGAAGAAGGAAGCGGGAGGTCGAAGACGTAACTGCACTCATCAAATGACTGAATCAGTATAACATACTTAGCCATACAGATAGTGGATCGTGTTTTACTTACTCAGAGTCTATAAAACGAAAATAGACAGTCAAATCAATCAGTCGTGAAGCTCGAACATTTCAACTCCGAAAGATGGTTTGTCACCCACCAGGTGCGAGTCCACCCCATTTGGTGAGTTGGAAAAGAGAAATCATTCCTGCGTGTCTACCGTATCGTATATTATCGAGGAAGTCAGTTAGCATGCTCACTGTATCAAAAGAGATTTGTGACTCACCTGACATATCTCTTGATCAATCCCTCATCCCATCCGGCTTCTTCCTTGCATTCAACCAGGAGAGCTTGGAGGGGTGTGTGGCCCGAGCGGATATCACCGGCTACGGTCTAACAGACATACGAGGTTCAGCTATCATCAGCAAGTGTACTTACCCGAGTGTGCGTTGATTGAAATCACTCACACTATCGTATTTCAACGGAGATCTATCGTATTTTACATTATAAGTCATAAAATCCCTACACGGTCTCAAAATCACCCACTTGATCCTATTGGCACTTCGTCTAGGTATCCAAACCTTCATCTCATCACCTTGACCTTCGTAAGCTATTGACAAATAGTAAATCAGTCTCTGTACTGAATTTCACTCTTGAGACTATCTCGCACAGTTTTTTAAGGCTACTTACCAGTCACATGGACACCTAAAGCTGTACATCCCAAGATGGGCGTTGCGGCACGTTCAATTTCAAAAGCGACATTACCAAAAGGTTTCTTGGCTTCTTGTTGAATTTCTTTAGATTGTTGCCACATGCTGGATTTGGTCGAAGCGTATATAGGGAAAGGTTCATTCATCCATACTACCAAGTTGATTCAAACAAATCCAAGTTTAGCCCTATAAGAACAACACACATTGATCATTCAGTTCGTCTCCACTCACATTTCATAGCTTCTGGGAATTTGTTTGCATCTTTCCATTTCGCTACTACTCTACTCATAACTTCCGTTCGAGCTTTCAAACCTTGTTTGTTCACTTCATCAGAAAAAAAAATAGCAAGAACGATAACTTTATAATCTTCTTTATGTTTTTTCTTTTCTTCCTTATCTTTACCACCCGATTCGATTACTTGTTCACCTTCCGGAACACCTTCTTCCTGTTCTTGTGGCTTTTCTTGTTCCTCTTCTTGTTCTTGTTGTTTGGCGACTTCATTTTTCTTCTTGTCTTTCGCTTTTTTAGCCAACTCTCTCTCTTTACCTTCTAATTTCTTCAAGATCGAAAAGAATTGCAGACCCTTCTCACTTTTAAGGTCTTTCAGCAAATCGCTGGGGACTAGGCCAATGGGTGGAAGACGACTTTGAAAATCTTTGAGAGTGAGATGTAATGGGAGTAATCTCTTACCGTTTAAGGGGTGTCTTGTAGGGTAGGGTGTGGTGAAGGACGGGAAGTTATCGGCGGAACGGATGATGTTGAGAAGGGGAGTCTGGGCTTGGGTCTCAGAAGTGGACATCTTGGAAATGGTTGATGTGCAGATTGGAATATTGGTAGGGTAGTTCGAGTGATGTCGATATCGAAGATTAGATAAGCCTGTATGCAAAAAGCTATGTTGCTTGTATGTGTATATCAGTCGAGCATTGAGGTATAGAAAAGCATCAAGGTTATATATGCCTTCATAGGTTATCGGTCATTTACGTCAGTATTTACTCTGACTCAGCATATGGAATTGGAAGGAGTAGACATAAAGGATTAGCAGTGAAAGGTGATAGACTAGCAGAAAAAGAAAAGGTCTTCTCTGACGTGTGTGGGCAGATACGCTCATGATCTCTTTTCAACCTCTTTGTTCTTTCGCTGTACATACGAGTCAGGAGTACATTGCGGCTCGTATTTCAGCATACTTCAGAAAGAGTTTGTTGCAGTCCTGGATAATTGTGTCTTGTGTTAGAGGTTATAACCTCCTTACACCATTAGACTAGATTGCGTCAAAAGCCACCCCACCCTTCAGGATACAGTTTATGCTATATGCCACATGCTACAAAGGTTTCAACTATCATTTTACTTTTCGGCGATTTCGTCCTACACATTGAGAATTACGGCACGACATTTACACTTCGGAGAATTTCTGCTTTAGATCGGATTGGTAGTCAAGGAACTGGACTCAGCTAAATGATGCAAAATAAACCTCCGTAGTACACAAACAACTCCTTTGGTCTAGAACTGCTAACACATCTTTCGTCATTTGATCGATGGGGGTTAAAGAGGGTCTTGGTCAAAACAAGATGATGAATGTGGTGCTGTGTACGTCAATCATTCTAGAAAAACTCTTCAGTCCCTCACGATCATTCCGAAACTTACGCATCCGCTCTCCATCGTATTGGGCTCGGTCTTGTCCCCCAAATCCTTGTCCACGTTCCCTCAGGGTGGGCATGTTATCGCATCTTTCTCTACAGTGCCCAACGCCACGTAACTGAGATGGGATGTTAACAAAGTAACTCATCCGATTTCTTCTTTTTCTGTAACTTACTAAGTTACTGTACGTGTACGTTTTTCTTACCGCATTTGAGCTTTGAGCTTAAACCCGCCTGATCAGATTCCAGGGTTCTGCGTTTGGTTTGTTTTTCCTTCCGCTTCATCATCGAGAAACAGAAAACTCCGGCCGTACACGTATATGTGCGTACCTGAGTTCTTCTTCCCCACAATTGACTAAAATACCTTTCTTCTCACTTTTTTACCCTTAAACACCAATCATCGAGCGAAAAAAAAGACTAATTGACCCTGAACCTGAACAGCACCTTAAGAACGCTAGTCACAGCCAACGAAGAGCCATACCATTTCTTGGATTTAGCTGAAAGTGTGGTCTAACCATAACCACACCCCCTTGTCGCCCTCGAGTTTCTCTTCTTTTGACCTTTTCCCTTAAAACCACTCACTTCATCTTCTCATCATTCATCATCATCATCATCATTATTCCTTCATCTTCCATCAAGGATACAAAGAAGATCGTCTCTGCATTGCTTACGTTCGTTAATCCCCCTCAACGTGAATTCATCGATCTCGTCAAGATAGATACCCAAACGCGTGGAAGTGTTAGATATCTGATACTCCTACAGATCAACATCTAATTGGCGTCGATCAATTATCCCCGGATTCATCAAGATCTGAAGACACCAGGTCCCACCCATTTTGAATACCTGGTCTCCTGTACGCATCTACTGGACGATCAACGTTGGTTGCGTAGAACACCCGTCTAGACAGAGAGAAGCTCGTCAATCAAGAACGTCTATACAAGCTGTGAGTGGAGATACATTACTCTGATCGCGATTGATGGTGGATCTGAAACGATTAGCATGCAATTGCATTACTGACGTCTGTGTGCTTCTTCATCTCATCAATCAATCCAATCTACTGCACCTCATGCTCCGCCGACCATCAAACATCACGCCTCCTACGATACGTCCGAATCTATGCCCGAACCGAACTACGCTTTGACATATCCCATCAAACAATCAAACCTCTCAAAATCCCGATCATCACGCTGTCATCATTATGTTCACAACAACGCATTGACCCTCCATGTTGTTCTCGTCTCATGTGCTAATCCACAGCCTCGATCAAATTCGTCCACACCATCAAAGTAACGTACGTACCCGGTTTGCGCCCATCACAAAAACAACTTTAGAGACTACAAGCGTACCAGTGGGGAATAGACTTCTGATAATTAGCCTGATTCGGTACCTTCCTTTGGACAAGAGAAGAAAAGGAGATACAACGATCATAGCGTCCCCATCAGACCCATCAGACCCATCAACGATCAAAGCCAGGGAAAGGAATCATCGTTCACCATTCATCATCATCACACAACCTTTTTAGATCACCATCAAAAGTATCTTAGCATATTTTCAATTGAGGTTGAAATAGATCAAAGCGACTACAACGCATTGATAGACAAGACCAAAGGAACTCACTCGCCATCTCCCACCTCCCCCTTCCCCGCTCACCCGACCAACCCACAACCGACAACACGCTCAGTCATCGTCTTCTGTCTGTCTCTTCGTTCCTTCGTTCCTTCCTTCAACTCTTCAGCACAGCATCACTCATCTCTTCAAGAACAACAAAGTAGAGTAATAGCTTATAGAGGTTGAAGAGATACAAGACTGTAAATTATAAAAGCATCTCTGGTCAAAGAGTTGCAGGTTCGTATATCGACACGTGAGTCGATCACTTCCTCTGTCACCATGATCTTTCTTCTTTTTCTTCTTCCTTTTCAGATGATAGGTCTGTCTTCCAAACATCTTTCCATCGTTTCGTCATCCCATGCCTTCTTCAAACGCCCATTCCACTCTGTACATACCCATCGTATCGGAGATCTGGTCGTCATGCTATCTTCGTGAAGCATCCGGAACAAAGGATGTTATCGTTCAAGAAGATGGAAGACACTCTTCTGGTCCGACCAGACTTTGACTCGGGATCACGACATGTCGTCGCCCATGGCTATGTCATGCTTTATCAGCAGCACCTCTATGGTCCCTCTTTCTTCCCCTCATTTGCCACCATCTTACCCTCGACCGCATTGTTGTGATTTTGTATGTGAATTTATCATCTTACTCTTGCTGATATCACCTCATTTGCAATGCGACCACTCGTGAATCGACCAATAGTCAGACCCGTTATGCCAGACGCCAGGATGTCACACTCATCCCACCACCATCATCATTCCCACTCTTCCCATGCCTACCCTTCCCATGGTCCTCCATCGGGCTATCCACCTTCTTCCTCACATTCACCATACCCGCAATCAGCACATCATCACCACCATTCCTCAAGACACGTTTCTAACGGTCCACCACCTACTGCTCCGGGAATGGTCGGTGGACCTCACCCGCCACCTATGACCATGGCTGGACCTCCCCCAGAAGCCATCGGTCCACCATCGATAGTCGCCATGGGAAATGGACATGGCCACCCGGCAGGTATGGGCGGACCTATCAGTCCTGCTGCTAGGGCAGCAAAGGAAAAGATGGATAATCTCCTAGCTCAGTTGGCTAACGCTAATGAAAACACTTGGATGTTGATTGGTATGTCATGACGTCTGTTTTGAAGTTGTTTCAGATGCTGATGTTATAAATGCGACATAGGTGCCGTCGCTGAAGGAATGAATAACCCTGATCGAGCACTAACAGCGTTCGAAAATGCTCTGCGACATAACCCTTCGTCCGTGCTTGGATTGAATGCTGTCGCCTCCATAGCGAGGAGCAGAGATAATTTCGATAAAGCCATAGAGTATTTCCAAAGGATTCTCAACATAAACCAAGAGAACGGAGAAGTATGGGGATCGATGGGTAAGTTGTCAGGTATCCATGATTTGGGTTGAGCTCAACTTACATGCGAATGTTCCTCAGGTCACTGCTTGTTGATGAAAGATGATCTACCGAAAGCGTACACCGCCTATCAACAGGCGTTATATCATCTACCTAATCCCAAGGTAAGCCATTGTTCTGTATTCTTCATGATACCATGACTGATGGTTTCGACAGGAACCTAAATTATGGTATGGTATCGGTATCCTATACGACCGATACGGTTCATTCGAACATGCGGAAGAAGCCTTCTCGAGTGTGCTCAAGATGGATCCTAGTGAGTTCATCGCATATAGTGGCAGAGTCTGAAGAGTGGAAGCTGATGGAAATATGTAGATTTCGAGAAAGCAAACGAAATTTACTTCCGATTGGGTATCATATACAAGCATCAACGCAAATTCGGAGCCTCGTTGGAGGTGAGCTACTTGCAAAGTGGGTTTTACATCGAAGCTGACAAAGAAACACTTCAATGTAGTGTTTCCGATACATCCTCAACAATCCACCCCGTCCGCTCACATCATGGGATATCTGGTTCCAGCTCGGTCACGTATATGAGCAAGATCGAGATTACGAAAATGCCCGGGAAGCCTATCTGCGAGTGTTGAGTCATCAACCCGACCATGCCAAAGTACTTCAACAGCTTGGTTGGCTTCACCACCAACCTGGCGCTCCATTTGCCGATCAGGATAAGGCTGTCCAGTACCTCACCAAGAGTCTCGAGACCGGTAAGTGAGCCTACTATAGAACGATGTACATAAGCTGATTTCACATTTAGACGGGACCGATGCTCAAAGTTGGTACCTCCTGGGTCGAGCTTTCATGGCCGGTCAAAGATACAACAAAGCGTACGAAGCTTATCAGCAAGCTGTTTATCGGGATGGCCGAAACCCTACTTTCTGGTGTTCCATCGGTGTCCTCTACTATCAAATCAATCAATATAGAGATGCGCTTGATGCTTACTCTCGAGCTATCCGACTCAATCCTTACATCAGTGAAGTATGGTACAACTTAGGAAGTCTTTACGAATCTTGCAACAACCAAATTACCGATGCAATCGACGCTTATTCCAGAGCAGCCGAGCTAGATCCATCGAATACGACGATCAAGCAACGACTCAGCATTCTCCAAACTCATGGCAATGCACCCCTTCCTCCCGCCCCTGGTCCAGTCGACGTTCATCCATCTCAATACAGCGCTACACCTACCGGCCAACATCCACCTGGTCATTCACCCGGTCAATCACCCCACGGTCATCCCGGACAACTTCAACCAGGTGAAGGACCTGCTGCCGGAAGAGACTTACCCCCACCACCTCCTGGAAGCGAATTTGGTCGACCTCAATCTCCAGGACCTTTCCGAGGTGGACCTGTACCTCCTCCTCTTGCGCACGTTGACGAAAGCCGAGGATCGATGTCAAGACATGCTCCTCTGGCACCTATGGAGACAGAACGACCAGATGGACCCAGAGAAAGAGGCGAGCCTCCTCGTGGTGGACCTCAGTATAATGGAGGTGGAAGGTTCGATCTTGCTGGCCGACATATCGAAACACCTCCTTCTCCAGGGCGACGAGATCCCTTCGGTAATGGACCACCTAATCATGCAGGATATCCTCCTTCGTACCCTAGAGATAGAGAACACGAAGAATGGGAAAGGAGCAGGGAAAGATCGCGGATCCCTCCCGGTGGTCTACTCGACGTCAGAGGACCTTCGCCAAGAATGCAAGATCGAGTACCTCATCCCAACGTGGATCCTCGTCGACAACCGTCTCCTAGGCTTCCACCTGACTATAGGGGTCAGGACTATTCTCGAGCTGGCGAATCACCTTACCCACCTGGATATCCTTATGAGCACCGTGGATCGTACCCCTCGGGACCTGATCCGCGATATGATCCTAAGCGAGAAGCGGAGGAAGCCAGACGTCGTGATGAAGGGCGAAGATTCGAAGAGAGAGAACTCAACGGGTCTATCCGACATGGATCGGTCACTAGGGATCTACGAGCCGATGATGTCAGAGTACCTAGTCCTGCTCCTTCAACAGGTAGTAAAGCTGGCTCTAAAAGAAGGAATGAGAATGAGAAAGTTGGAAATGCCAAGAGAGCGAAAGATGATAAACCACCTAGCAAGAGAGGAAGTGGGGATAGCGCCAAGAAGGATAAATCAAAAGGAAATCTCAAAGCTACTGTGGATGAAGAATCTAGAGGTCTTTCGCCTAGACCTACAAATGCTAGTAGTCCTTCTGCATCCGTTAGGAGTACACCTCAGCAGACACCTCAAAAGCCCGCTCCCACTAGGACAGTGGATGAAGGTGAGCTGCAAGCTACGGATGACTCCTGTGAGGTCATAGCTGACAGACCATATGTAGATTACGATGAAGGTGCCGCCGATGCTTTGATGACATTACATGGAGATCGACCACCGACAAGTAAAGATAGTACAACTCGAGATGGATCACCGTCTTCTCGAAGTCCAGCTGCCCCGTCCGTAGTAGGATCAAAGAGATTAGAACCACCTTCACCTTCATCTTCTCCAGCTACCATCTCCAAAAAGCCCAAAGGCGATAAATCGATTTCACCTCCTGCTCCTACTGCCGCATCAAGTAGACGAACGATCATTGAAGTTCTTAATACACCTTCTATCGGATCGCCTTTACCTCGATCGACACCTGCTGAAGAAAAGGAGAAGATTGATTCGGACGCAAAAAAGTTGGAAGAACCCAAGGTTGAAGCTGAACCAGAAAAAGAGAAAGAGAAGGAGAAAGACACATCAACCACTGCTGCTGCATCTGACGAAGTGGAGAAACAGCATGGAGAGGAAGAAGGAGAGGTGAAGGAAGCCTCAAGACCACCTACACCACCTTTACCTCCCTCGTCACCTAAGGTTTCCGGAGTGGCTGAGAAAGATAAGAAGAGCGAGGAGGCTAATGGTGATGTAGATGCGGATGTGGAAATGGGAGAACCTGAGGAAACCGGAACTGAAGTTGAGACCAAGACTGCTCCTGCTTCTGAGGTCGTCGAAGAAGGTGAAACCTTGGATGAGGAAGTATCGATAGATCAAGGTAAAAAGACGGGTATGGAAGTCGATCAAAAGGAAGGTGAAAAAGAGGAAGATGGTGAATTGAAGGAATCTGAAGAAGTAGGAGAAATCGAAGTCGACGCAAATGAAAAAGTTAAAGCTAAAGAAGTTGAAGCGTGATAACTAAGTTCTGCAAGCTCAGTTTTACATATATATACATACATATATACAATTATATCTAGTGGAAGTAAGATCAAAAGAGAGATACAGTACAAGATCATTAAACAGAATTAGATAGAATTTTCGGGGTTAGTGATATATTTAAAACGTACTCTTCATCTGTCTGTGTATGAATATGGTATGGATAGACGATACACGATGGATATCATAAATCTCATTCTTTCGGCCGGACATGGGATTCGGATTGTAGCAATCCATCAACGGTGTTACAACTTCTCATCGAGATCCAATCTTCTGACGCCACAGGTAGTAGGTCAAGAGATAGACCCGGGACGAGCACCAATGACACGAGCACCATTCATTATACAATATACATATATGATATGAGATTAGCCATGGGAGGTAGGTAGAGCTACATATACCTACTCCTTGCTATACCACCGATTGACCTAAATACAAAATCGAAGAATCCAGCTGTATCACCCAGATTCTCTTCAGTCCTCTCCAAACTGGATAGGGTAGATTGATATCTCTTTAAATTGGTCTCGAGGGAACTCAAAGCGTGGGACAAGTGGGGGTTATTTGACGATGATAATGCGGAATAAGGTCTGAGAAGATGAGACTCTGTGTCCATGTTGATTTAGTCTATCAAATACAATAGGCTGGATGTGGATGCGGCGAAGGTGGCTTGACTTACCTGATGATAAGTATACTAAGGAAAGTCCTATTCTCTTTGTATACCATTCGGGCTATCAACGAAAGAAATAGATATTCAGTATGATAAATCTTCCCACACAGTGAACAATGTTGGTAAAAACAGATATAGATCAAGATCAGGTATGGAAATTAGGATCTGGATCGTTGGTAGCTTGACAGAAGAATACAAGTGAAGTAAGTCATGAAGAGATATCACTCACCCCCGGACCAGTAGGTTCATTCCAATACCCTCTCCTCACTATTCCTTTTTGCTTACCCTTCTGTTCAGTTAAAAACAACGCCTCGTCTGCTATCCGCCATGCGTATCCCAAGGGACCTAGAGGGTTAATCGATAGTAAGGGAAGTCTGTTTCCTGTCATTGAGATTAATTGGTCTAATACTGAGCTGGCAGTGCCATTCGGATTCGGATTTGTAGTCGACCTCGACAGTGAAGACGAAGAGGAAGGTGGTGAATACGATGGTGGTAGTGTTATTGAAGATAACAATGTCTTGAGGATTGGTAGGGAAGGGAGCGGTATTGAAGGTGTGGATGACGGTGTAGAGAGATTGGCATATGCCTATGAAAAAGTGTTAGCAATTCAACTCTGATCGTTAGGTAAAATAGAAACAGGATCGTTCCAATTTCACACTGTTTTGAAGATGAGATGAATGAAACACCCACCTCTACGAGATGTTCACCAACTTTCGAACTATACTCTATCCTCCTTCTTAGCACCTCCCCCAGATCCTCTTTACCTTCTATGGGGCTATTCATCACTTTCGATCCCTCTTCTTCCCATCTCTCGACTAGAGCCTTCGACGCACCG
This sequence comes from Kwoniella mangroviensis CBS 8507, assembly GCF_000507465.2. Classification (NCBI taxonomy): domain Eukaryota; kingdom Fungi; phylum Basidiomycota; class Tremellomycetes; order Tremellales; family Cryptococcaceae; genus Kwoniella; species Kwoniella mangrovensis. The sequence goes on along the minus strand of NW_027062534.1, from coordinate 1,651,041 downwards.
ACTGATCCTGGACCGAACAACGTATCTATCACTGCATCGGGATTAGTGATGTCCGGTTTGATTGAGCGGAGAGATTGAAGGAGGGCAGGTCGGGTGAATGAGTGGGTCGATAGGAATGGGAGAGATGACGCGAGGATTTGAGAGCGGAGGGCCATATTTGATATGATCTGCTAGGCGTTTGAATGGGAAAGTATGCTGCTATCGGTGGTGAGTCTATTGTGTCTGATGAGGGTCGATGTGGGTGAGCTGTAGCCCAACGATGTATGATTAGATGTGAGATGTGAAAGATATCAAGGTGAGGGAGAGATCGGAATGATCTTTTGAGAGATTTGAACTCGTTTGGACAAAGACAACTATAACCGAGAAAAAGTTGAACGTAAACTTGCATTTTGGATCTTTTCGTGTTTGTTGCCTTGTTCGTGAGACTACATATACATCAATCAGTACGACCTCAACTCAAGGTCACTGCCTGACTAATTAGAAGATGTCGATAATCAGCTCCAGAGCTCTGCGGAGCCTGAAGGCATGTCCAAAATGCTCGGTCAGCAGCAGCTCCCGTATCCTTTCAACAATGGGACCAAGGATGATCAGTCGAGCGAATTCAACGAAATCGCCGAGATCGATCAAGCCCTATGTACCCAAGACTGGGCCAAGAGCTCATCATGGTGAGTTGACAGCTTCCGAAACATCACAATGAGGATTTTGTCTTGAACCGAAAATGACAAAGATAGGGGCGAAATACGAAAGCTGACTAGCACTTCGCTTCATAGGCCCACGAGCAAAGACAACACATGATATACAGGATCTATCACCCGCTCTGGAGAATCAGAAAGTAGTCGTTGCCGGATGGTTATTCTCACAGAGGTGAGCTATCCTCCTATCCAACCCAAGGATATCTGAATATATCACTATTTCAAAAAATGTCATGAATCATTCGCTGGGCGACTGTTGTCATTTAAACTAAAGTATGTCATGCTCGTAGACGAGCTTCCGAAAACCTTCATTTCTTCACCATTCGATCATCCACCTCATCAGTCCAACTTGTCTCTCGTCTGAAAGATGCTTCTCAGGAATTGATGGAATGGCCACTGGAGAGTGTCGTATTGGTGGAAGGTACGGTGAAAGGGAGGAAGCAGAAAGCTAAAGGTGCAAGTGCGGTAAGTCTACTTCCATTGACTATGGACCCGAATCGAAATGGGATGTGATCGCTCGCTATCTTCCTAGAAGTCTAAATTTTTTGGCTCTCTCTGTGCTAATTTCAAATCTCATCATCATCAGCCAGTCGACGAGGTGGAGATAGATCTATCTAAGCTAACCCTGCTGAACCCCGCCGATGCTCAACTACCTTTTTATCCCAATAGACCGGAAATTGTAAGTGGACAAATGAGCTGTTAGTAGCCCAAGAGGGCCACTGGGCTGATCATGTCAATATGAGGACAGGCCAATGAAGATCTACGAAATCAACATCGTTATTTGGATTTACGACGTGCCGAGTTAGCTGAAAATCTCAAGACGAGGAGTAAAGTCGCTCATATAGTTCGGAATTACCTGCATGATAATGGTATGTCATGCATACCCTATACCATTCTAGACCTCGTGTCTCCGTCTAGAATTCGAGATATACTGATATACTTTTTTTTTCTCAGGTTTCACCGAGGTAGAAACTCCCATATTGCTCAACTCCTCTCCTGAAGGTGCCCGAGAATTCCTCGTACCCACCCGGACACCCTCTTCAGACGGATCACCAAAGTTTTACGCCCTCCCGCAATCTCCTCAGCAACCTAAACAACTGTTGATCGCTTCGGGGGCTATACCGAGGTATTATCAAATTGCGAAATGTTTCAGGGACGAAGATGGACGGAAGGATAGACAACCTGAGTTCACACAGATAGATCTCGAGATGGCATTTGTAGATGGTTCAGCACCGAATGCAGCGATCGCGAAAGATGGTAGTGCGGGTATGAGATCGACTTGGGCAATTGGAGGATCACAAGTAAGAGAAATCATTGAAGGTTTAGTAAAGAAGATCTGGAAAGTTATCAAAGGTGTTGATTTGGAAGGGTGGTTTAGAGTTATGCCTTATGATGTTGCTATGGATGTTGTGAGTGGCTGCGAACTCACATGAAATTGCTTTACATATCCAGAGATATGAGGCTGAAGCTAACGTCGAGATTTTGGGATTAGTACGGATCGGACAAACCTGATACGAGGTTTGAGATATATGTGAGTGAGATTTGCTAGTATTGGTATACAATTATTTTCAACTGATGAGATGTCATTCAGACCTTGCCTATAGGATACTACCCTACACTCTCGGATGCCTCTCTCGATAAGATCTTACTTGATCAATCACCTTCAACAGTAGAATTCATGATTATCCCCGCTCATCAAGCAGAAGGTTTAGACATTCCATCTTTAGCGAAGAGCAGTCAATTTGTAGGTCCCGGTCAATAGCAATTGCGACTCGAGATGAATCTCTGCTGATGAATAAACTTGATAGATCGATTATATCAAGATCACCGATAAGAACATCTACACATGGCAGAATGAATCAGTCTTGACAGCTCCTATAGGGTTGGAACAGGATAAAACTCTACCAGCAGGTGTTAAACCCGGTGATGTCGTTTGGGTATCTAGGCGAAAGAAGATTGCCGAGGTGCGTAAAATTCGATGCCAGACTGTTTCAGTTCGGTTGTATCTGCGCTTGGTGCTGATTCATGACTGCAGGGCGGATGGACACATCTTGGTAGATTGAGAGTCCAGATATCCGAGATACTATCATCCAAGGGTATGTCCACCACTTGGAATTACATCTTCCGTAAAAAGATGGGGTAGCTAACATGACAGATTGATTGACCGATACAGGACTATTGCAACTCCCTACTCAACCTCATTTCCTATGGATAACGCAATTCCCCTTATTCACCCTAGCAGACGAAGATAAAGCGCAATTATCAAAAGGTCGATATGCCTCGACCCATCATCCGTTCACTTCACCGTTGTGGGAAGATCTAGAAGATCTGAAGAAAGGTAAAGTTGATGGTGTCAGGGGCCAACATTACGATTTGGTATTGAATGGACAGGAGATAGGGGGAGGGAGCGTCAGGATACATGATGCTGAGCTACAGGAGTGGGTGATGAGAGAGGTATTACAAGTATGTGGAAAACGCAATCTCAAAACGAGGAACTGAGTTGACCTCGATTGACATTTTAGCTCGATGATGAAGAGATTGGCCGATTCGATCATCTTCTGAAAGCATTACGATGTGGTGCACCACCTCATGGAGGTATAGCTCTGGGTGAGTATCAACCTGAACTTGTCAGAACAGATTGAACCCGAAGATGATATATTATTTATGTTATTTCACATTACACAGGCTTCGATCGATTAGTATCGATCCTGTGCGAGACGAAATCAATCAGGGAGGTAATCGCATTCCCTAAATCAGGTACATCAGGTATAGATCCTGTTTTCAGATCGCCTTCGATATCTTCAGATGAGGTCTTGAAGGAGTATGGTTTGACAAGTTTGAAAGGTTCACGAAAGGAGGAAGTGAAAGAGGAGGAAGTGGAAGAGATTGAGGAGAAAGAGAAAGAGAAAGAAGTAATTCAGGAGAAAATCATTGAGGAAGATGGGAAAGTAAAGAAAAGTGAGAAGGTATTAAGAGAGGAACAGGAAAAAGAAGTGGAAGTGAATGAGAAGGAAAGGATTGTGGTGGAGGAGAAATAGATAAGATCAATGGTCGACATGAAGCCTACTAGAGTACTGATTCTCAGTATATGTACATAGAAAATAGATTAATACGTATATAATAAAGCTACACACATCGTTAACATCGTTGGTCCATACTTGTCAACGATGGATTTGATGCAATACTCCTCTTATTCCACTAACATATCACCATCGTGCCATATGATACGAGCATCTATCAAGTTGTACTATAATCGCATTTCTCATTATTATGAGAGTTCGTTCATCAAAAGTCAAACCCAGCTTGTCTGAATATGTTCAAATCTGCTCCCGGTTCAGCGTTACCAGCCAGTTGGTTCATGTTCTACACGAATGACCAAAGGATATTCAGTAATCAGCTATTGGAAGCATATCGTGATCATTAAGGAACTTTGCACTTACCAAAGCTACCAAAGCTCTTCTTAGAGTTGACCAAATACTCCACGAATCAGAAGATAAGATATCACTATCTCTATCTGGATCTGATTGAGATTGGTTGGAATGGAGTGATAAGGCTGCTAAGACTATACGAAATTTCATCTCAGCATATGGTATTTATGAGTCATGAAGAGAGGACTCACGATGTTCGGCTGATTCTTTATATACACCAATGTTGAGACCTACACGCACATGAATCAGTCATTCTGATTTCGTCTTCGCAAGAGGTAAACAGGTCATATTCGCTACACTCACAAGCCACGCCTAGATTGAATATCGCTCTTGTGAAAGTAGGTTTCAATTCCAATGCTCGTCTATACGCATCGACAGCTTCTTCAGAGTTCCCTCCATTCGCTAGAGTCGCGCCTAGCCTGTTCCACAAGAGGTAATCCTGCCTCACGAGAACAAGCCAAAAGTAAGTTGTATGTCCGTAGAGTGCACCTCATACATGATGTAAGCGGAGAGTACTCACATCGGGTTTTTCACCTAGAGCGTTAGTCCAACATCCTCTAGCTTCTTCGTAATTGTCCATCATATAGTACAGTGTTCCTAGACCGACTTGTACATTCGGATCGACCGATTGAGTATTCTGCCATTGCTCTCTTGCCAGATTCAAGAACCGCTCAGCCATCGATTCGTGTAATGCCCATGGTGAGTTGTTATCTCCCAATGATGATCTGGAAGGCGCTTGACCTGCATGTGTTGGGTGTACGAGAGACAAGTACTGGTGAAGTACGGTAAGTGCAGCTAAATCGAGCGATTCATTGACATATGAAATTGCGAGATTCTGTAATCGCATGAATTATCAGTATTGCGAATCTGCTATAACGATCGTATGAATCTGTAAGTTAAATTAGTTACATCACTTACAGTCAGCATCTCCCCAGCTACACTTTCTTTCCCTCTCACCCCTTCTTCTCCCAAAGTTTTCCTTCCCTCCTCGAAAGCTCTCATAGCCGGTTCCTCCTTCTCGTCCATCGCATGTACCCTTCCTAGCAATGACCAAGCTTCCGTGGCTGAGACGTTGAGTTGTTGCCTATCCTGAGTGGTCGATCTGCGTACAAACGACTCCAGCATCAATCCAGCTTGTGTGAGTGATCCTCCGTCGGTGACTATTCGATTGGCTTCTGCCCATAGTAGGGCAAGTCCGGAAGAATCGTGAATGTTGTTTGATGCTAATTAGGAGGGTCAGCTACAGATTCCATTGGTTGTTGGAGTCATCACCATTGATTTGTATACCGATAAGTCGATGGCATGGACGTGGAATGAAAAGGCGAAAACTTCGACTAGACTCACCATAATCATAGCCCCTATTTTGTGGAATCCCATCATCCCTTTGAACACCATTATACTGATCAAGTCCATCCGGCACAGCCAATCCGCCAACATCCCTATCTATGTGCAATTGCTGTTCCAAAGGTCTTTGACCTACATCCGATCTATTAAGACTTTCGTTCAGAGTATCAAATAGGTCATCTTCATCATTTGTGAACTATAGATGTATCATGAGATATCATCAGCTCTAACCTTGTAACACCATTTTGCAAAATGTATCCAAAGCTCACCTGAGAGAAATCCTTCTCCCACTCTGCTAATTGATTTAACCTCTCAGCTTCGGGTTTCAAACTCTCCCATACCTTTTCTAGATCACCCTTCGGATCAGAGGTCATCTCCTCCACACCATCTTGATCTTGTTCTTGTACTTTGTCAATTTGAGCTTCTGATGAAGAAGCCCTATAGTCTTCTTCGGCTCTTGCAAACAAGTCATCCATCTCTTTCTGATCCACAACTCTGTGCGCCTGACCGTGAGCTTGAGGCTGAATTTGCTGATGGGGGATCATACCTTGATACAAAGGTTGGAAAGACGGTTGAAATCCACCACCATGATGAGGTGTAAAGCTCGAATAACCATTTTGGTAAGGGGAGGATACCTGAGGTGACGAAGGTTGCTCTACAGCTCTTCCTTTACCTTTACCGTGAAAAGATTGGAAATCTCCCGACCAGGCTGATTGTTGCGGGGGTCTAGCCTGAATAATATGTTGAGGAACAGGCGAATGACCGTTCGATCTAGCTTGTTCCCACTGGGCGTTGAATTGATGTGAAGCAATTGGAGCAGGCTGATGAAGCTGTAATGATCCGGTTTGTGGACCAGGCTGCGATAGTGCAGCTGATAGATGAGATAAGTTGAAAGGATGTGGAGTAGAATGAAGGGCTGCTGAAGATGCTGAAGGGGGTTGATGGTGGGTTATCTGTGGAGGTGGTCGAAAGGCCGATGAAGACGATTGAGAGGAACTTGGTCCAGCGGGAGAATACCGATCCTATATCACATGTTAATCAGTAAAATCTCTTATCGATAACGACTTCACTCATTGGAATGTATAATAGGACGGAAGCCGCCCCTGGACAGACGAAAAGTCCGTCTATTGTAGTGGTTTGATGGCAGAAAACCTACCTTGAAAAGACTGTTATCCGCACCCTCTCTCTGACCTATCTGCTTGAGAGGGTTGGAGGAACCACCTTTATCCCCACCCAAGAACGACTGCATGTTGCCGTAGCGTTTGATGGGTTGCTACAGAGTGAGGTGTAACTATCAAGTGTGATAGGAGGAGGGAGAGGGAGAGTGAGAGTGGATCATTCACCGCTGTTTAAACAGTCTTATGCAAGTCGAGTTCAAGTTACCGGTTATCTACTGGGTTCATATCCGATTACAACATTTCGTAATGGTCGACGTTCGCTCCATGTCAAGTTGCTAATGAGAACTACAAGATTGATTGTAAATGCTAATGGTACGTTTGCAGAGAATGCAACCAGACAGAGAGACCTAAGATCACCGACGATAGAGAAGGACAAATAGCAATACATGAAGTGACTAGCTACAAGAAGTATGAACATATATTTCGTGAATAAGCAGGTGGATTTGACGTGTATGGATGTCTGTGAGCTGAGGGTTTAGCAGCATGGGATGGGGATGATACAAATGTCGCATCTATAATACCAATGATCAGGGACATGTATCTAGGAGGATCACAGTTCAGTTGACTTACCGACAAGGGAGGATAGCTATTCGATACAAAAAGCCAAAATGAGAAGAACATCAGTATCCCTTTCAACCCAAGATGATATTCGACTACACTCACGTAGACCACAGAAATGACCTGTAAGAATACAGTACTCCATCAGCTCACGTTGATCTAAGAAGGTCTGATGTTGAAGGGGTTACATACCTGGACATCCACCTCTCAACCGCATCGCCTCTTCCTTCTGTTGACTTTCCTCTGAGCTTGGTGACTTGGCATCTAAAGACAGAATTCAAAGGTCAGTAAATCTGAGGCGAGGACCCTTGCTTTTGCGACGGCAGTCTCAGTGACTCACTCATCATGGTCTTCGCTGACGGTTGTTTAGCGACATAAGGCTGCTCGATAGAGGGTTGTTGAGCTTGTAAAGTTGGCGCAGTATTGAGCTGGTACGACATGATTTTCGAATGAATTTGTTTGGTTTTGGACTTCTCGAATGTGAGTGAATGTTTTAGAGGGCTGGTAGAAACAGACTTTGTTCGAGTGGTTCTTGAACGCTTCTGAGTGCTGTATCCGTATCCCAAAATAAACATTTGACCTGGAGCAGTAAAGATACCACGACACCGCAAAATTCATTCGCAGTGCGGTTAATCCAAATGACGTCAGACCACAAATCAATACATCACCACACCATACATGCATCCAATCTCAAAGTCAATCTACATCAGGTTAATCACGCATATGCCATCCCTTCGAGTACACAACACCTTGTTAGCAAACAGGACCAGCATAAGATTGATATATGGCCTGACATGCACACTCACCCCCCAATAACCTCCTACTCCAGTCTTACCAGGCAACCTCCCATGAAGTGGATAACCCGTTAACATCCCTCCAACACCGTAATACCTCCTCCAAGCCGCAGCGGTGTTATCGATGCCGGTTCCTACTCCCCAAGCGAGGGGTGATCCCAGAGGGTGTGGCATTCCCATAAGCTGCCAACGTGGAAGTGAATCGACAGAGATCAGCGGATGTACTATATCCCAGCTGAGCAACAATAGAAGAAGGTAGGCAGTACGTAGTAGGCCGTGAGATGTGGGATGTGGGACATAAGACGGCACGTACACCCGCTCCGAATCCCACGTTGGGTCCTGTAAACCTAGTTTTCACAGCTGGGAAGAAACCTAGTCTGCCACCTCCTGGGAGAGTCATTGTTGGGAACGGGATCCTGCGAGTAACCGACCATTGAATATATACGAAAGGTAAGGAGAAAGGGCGATAAACGTACTCTTGTGGGTTCACATACGGGTGATGGATCTGATGAGGAGCGATATTCATCGGCACTAAACAGTGTCATCAGGCATTCATCAGCGGGCCCTAATTAATAACCACTCAAGATGCTCAGTACATACTTTTGACGATTGTTTAGCGGAGTCCAAGAAGCAGGTTGATTGATTCTTAGGTCTCAACAGCTTAGAGTAACACGATAATTGTATTGGAAAGAGAAAGAAAGGAATTCATGACCATATTGAATTTTACTTCTATGAAGCGACGAACCATATCAAATGGTCGAGCTTCGTGCTCCTTTGTCCTCTTAGTCTACTGGATCTACTGACACCACCTTCGAAATGTGCCAAAGGTAGACAAAGGAATAAGAGCTTTGTGCTATGTCACTATGTCCTGCCGCTGATTGAAAGGTATCGGGGCGGGTATGCGACAAATGCGACTGTCGCATCATGAATGCTGACCATATCTTGTCGGCATATCATGGTATAATATCATAGATCTTCAAGCTCCAGGCTTTCTACATCATATCTGGTTCTAATTCTACTAAATTTGAATACAATCTCTATACACAGATGAAAATCCCTTTTTGAACCTTTATGTAATATATATAACATCCATCACCTCTCCGGGTCTAGTCTGATCCCATCATCGTATGACAATGTCACCAACCAAAAGTCTCGTTATGAACCTCGATTGATATTGACATCAGTGGATATATTCCCCCCAGCTTGGACGGGAGCCTCTAACTTACTGTGATCCCTCCAATATCCTTCTTCTCTTTCCACGAGACACTCCTGACAGCCAGATTAGTCCCATCAATAAGCCGTCTAGGCTACGATATCGCCGAGAATCATATTCGTCAGCTGCCTTCTAGTACAGAAGCCCAAATTTTCAAAGTCCTGATTGTACTTACCCCACAAATGCCCACGATCAATCCACGATTACTCGCTCCAGGGGAGTTGGCATAACTCAAACTATCCATCCTAGTCTTACTGACCCCTTCTCTAACGATGGTCGGTAAGTCCGGTCGTTCAGTGACGATCCGTATACTACCTTGAGTGAAGGTTTCTCCACGGAACGATCGCGAGAGGTATACGGTGATAAGAGGTTTGAATGTCGTATTTCGTGCTCGGGAATTGAGATCTTCCAAATGACTTAAAAGTGAAAGCGCGTCCTCTACCAGACAAAAAAACAATGATATACCCACCATGTTAGCCTACCACAATCTCGAACACTGTCAAGGGTTAATGACCTGAAGAAGTTGACTTGGCTTACCATAAGTCTTCACTGCCCATACGAAATGGACGGTACTCGCTCTCAGATGTCCTTCTTCAGCTTTCCTAATGACATCCTCGAACATCCCTAGAGAATAGGTAATACCACTCCCTCCAGCAATTAACATTATCCCTGAAAAACTCGCGAAGACAGTCGAGCATGGTCCTCCCTATCAATCATCCCATATCAGCTGATTCCAGACTTGTTACTTGTTATTGTAGTTCCGCTCACTTACATAAGGACCTTCGACCAGGACTTTACAACCTCTTCCCAAAACTTGTTCAACCCTTTCGACCATACCCATATCCAAGGCCAAATCTCTTTTATCCTCTTGCGAAAAATCAATTTCATTCATCCCATCTTGATCTTCCTCCTTCTGTTCTTGTCTTCGCTGGTAAGCCGGTTGAGCAATCCCACCTCTTAGAGCAAAATCGTATAGATTTCTGGTCCAATCACCGGCCTTTTTAACAATCAAAACCAATTCACCACCTTCACCCGAACCAATCGTAAAAGGATGATTCTCAAGCCATGCCAGACCGCCGACTTCCCTCAAAGCGGGTATTCGGATAAACACATGTTGACCTGCTCTCCAACCTGATCGAAGAGGTAGGACGATCTGTGTGGATCCAGAGGATAAGTCGCTTGATGGTGCAGGTAGAGCAACGATCCGGGCAGGGACGATACGAGTTTTCAAGATTAATCGAAGGATCAAATCTTGAGTGTAGAGTAATAAACAGATCGTGCTATTTCACCAAAGTAAGTAGGTACTTCGTTCCACAGGGCATAGCTGGATGTATCTGACTCGACTCACGCAAATAAACCTGTATAAGGTTCATGGAAACTCAAAGCTATTATAGCAGTGACGAAACCTATCCAATGTGAAGCCCAAAACAAGGCGTACATCCTCCTTCGAATGATTGGGATGGAAGTTACACCTATAAAGGCGAATGCGGCCCAGGCGACTATACCGGCGGTTATGAATGATTTTTGGGAAGCTTCGGATACATAGGCGATGCCACCTTTCTTCATCCATTTGACCACTGGAAAATATGCAAGTCACACAAGTATTCAGCATACACTTTGATCCTCTTAATGACAACACCCTGATAGTTTGGTACGAAAGCGGAAAGAGACTCACGGTATCCACCAGCATGGAAAGTGGCAGCGATGCTATATCAACAATAACAAGGTGAATCAGCTTCCGTATGGAAACTTCAGGATGAACTTGCACGATACATCTTCCGACGAATCTGCAAACCGAGAACTATCAGCCGAGTCTACGCGTATACACAAAAACACTCGTTAGCTCACCGATGTAAGAAGTTCAATTTCTCATAGCCTTTTCCTACCAGATACCCGATCCAGTTCACCTTGCCAGCAAGGAGAAAGACGATGGGGAGCTGGCAAAATATCGACATACATCAGCATACAATAACCTTCGACACGCTGCAAAACCTCATTGTTACAGCATTTGCACTCACTTGATTGGTAGCTACGAAACCTGATCGAACGGTTTCGGTAACGACACTGCAAATTTGTCACATCAAAAACCTCACGTAAGCTCAAGATCTACACTCTTACTGTAATGGCAGTACCACTTACTCGCAATTGTAGAACAATCCCAAAGCAGTCAGACCAGCCCAAAGTAGACAGACAAAAGTCTGTCCTAGTGTATACCCAATGAACGGTACATAGGCATCCAAGTAGTGTCCCAGCGGGATAAAGCTACTCAACGAAGGGAAGCTTTTCGGTGGGTTCGTACGTTTGATGAGTTTGTCAGTTGATTGTGAAGGATAGCTACCATTATTGAAACTTCGCAGGGGAGTGGCAGTATCGGGAGTCTGATAAGTTGGAGAAGGGTATGTAGGCGATCCAACACCTACTACACCTTCTTGAGAAGAGGAAGGAAGAGGTGGAGGTAAAGAGGTAGAAACGAAAGTTGATGCTCTTGATCGAGCAGTAATTGGAGTCTGAGCCAAAGCGATTCCTCCTCCTAACACGTTAGGTGAAGGCGAAGGTGGTTTACGAGATAATTTGATGCCATTAAATAATTCACCACCCCTCGAATTGGATGAAAGTCGATAAATCACCTTGGGCAAGTTGGATAAAAAGAAAAACCCAAATAAGATCAAGGTCAATATGGCTATCAATAATGGTGGGACTTGATCGGAGTTCGAGAGAATCTCGAATGGGTGATCGGCATCGACTCCTCCCCAGGCTGTTCTTTTCAGGAGTGAGAGGTCGAACTTCGAATAGGACATCTTGTGGAGATGAAGTGGTGGAGTAATAGTGATATTGTAGGCAGTAGTGGTTGATGAGAAAAAGGAGTATATCCGACCTGCGGATATATGATAAGATGGCTGGGGTACTGGTGGAAGGTGGGTAAGTAGATAGTCAAGTCAAAGCCCTATGATGGTTGGACAGGTGAAATTCAGTCAGTGAATGATTGATGTGTTGTGTGTTATATATTTGCGAGCGGGTGGGAGTGGAGAGTAAACTGAAACGTGAAAGGGGAAGGAAGGGATGAAGAATGATGATTCCATCCTGTCGATCATAGGACTGTCTCTTCATATATACTTTATCACCATGATTAAGAGGGAAGGAAGAAAGGGTGCTTTCAAGTCGACTTTGGATAGATTGGAGCTGATCGATGATTGATCATTTTGATCTAGATCGCAGACAAAGCTTAAAAGATAACATCTCGGTGTGTGAGGCGTCGTATGAAACCGAGGTCATTGCGTTATCCACCTTCCTTTTTTTCACGATGATGTTGTCAGTATCTACCATGATTTGTATCTCCCCCTTGGCTGAGTCGTAGGTGATCCACATTCCGATACCGATAATTTATCAAAGGAATGGATCCGAATGAAGGAAGAAGAGAAGGAATCAAGGGGATAATTCGGGTAGGATTGGTTTCATCTTACACAAACATTCCTTTCCACAAACACTAAAGTGATTGATTATCAAAGATTGGTCGTTCCTGATCTAATCCAAAGTGGTCTTGACGGACGTGAAGATCGACATGATATCACATCGACAGGGAACTGCAGAGATAAGAACGTTCGAGGCTTAGAGGGGTTCAGGTACAGTGCATGTACTCGCAGCGGAATCAATTTTTTTAACATGAGCACACCACCGTAACGCTGTACAGACACAGATACATATACTTGAGGTATGTGTATACACTCACTCAGATTCTTCAGACCCATTTCACCTACAGTCGTACACATGCACAGATCTGTTTGAGAACAGACTAGACCATGACAAGCAACTGGATAGTTTCCAAACGATCACTTGATCTGTGGAAAGGAAAGGAAAGGAAAGCTCCAAGTAAAGAGCAGGAAAGGATATCGACAAGGCAGGAACTGCGAGGAAAAGGAGATCTCCTTCGAGGTGAAGCCATGGATAAGATAAAACATACCCTAAGCCACAGGTACGAATACCGAAATTGATATCAGAACGGTGTGTACCATATACAAGCCGCATCAGTTACCAGTTCCTGTAAGCTAATCGTCGTATCCAATCTTCGATAGATCGGATGCTTTTGGTCACCTTCCCCGTTTCTTCACAGTATCAGCAGGAGTACCAAAAAGATAGGGCATCACGTTATCATTTTATTGTGCATACCATAGATGACTTGATATCACACAACCACCATGCAACTCCACATATCTTCCTTCCCACACTGAGAGTCATAGTGGGGGCTATAACCCCCAAGAACCAGGTTCCTTCTTTTCCCCTCCTATTGCCCCAATCCCAGACGTTTGATTTTGATTTTGATTTCTCCTCTCTCTACCACCTCCGCCTCCTCCCCAATGACCCCGCTCATACGTGTGTTCCCTATGAGCATGCGTGTGGTTGTGATGCGAATGATGTTGATGAGAGTTTTGATGTTGTCGATGATTATTATGGTGATGATGCGTTGATTCATTATCATTGTTCACTGAACCTGGATTATTATTGATGTTATGACTGTTATTGTTATTGTTATTGTTGTAAGGTGGTTTTGAGGTAGCTTCGAGTAATGCTCGATTGGCACGGTATTCGCAGGATGTAGTGGATGGGAGACTGAGTAAGGTGAGGATCTTCTCTCTGTTGATAAAAATACAGTGGACATTATCAGTATACGAATTTTGACAATCAAAAGTCAAATAGGACGACGTATCGTATGAAAAGAGGGTCAAATCTGCGACGCATCTGAATTGACCCAATCATCGAGACAGTGCCAGACTCACTTCAAAGCTCCACTTCTAACACTATCACTCTCCTCTTCCACCCAAACACTCAAAATATCCTCTGCCTGCCTCACACTCAACACACATCCTACAACGTTATCCGACTCGTCAAACTGATCGCCTATGAGCGCTAGAAGGAGGTTCTCGAACAGTAACGGCGTGATGGGATGAACAAGTCGGATGGTGAATTTACCACCACTAAACACACAAGTCAGTACGAGATACAGCAGTACAATGATACAGAATCATATACTCACTCTCTCATTTCCTCCCACACTCCCGGTCTACCAATCCTACTTACAAACACCAATATATCCGTCACTGGAGGCAATTCGTTAGGAGGTGTGATGTGCGAATAGAGATGAAGAAACGATTCAATCTATTGAAAGTCATTAGTGCATGATTTTGAGGATACCCTGCGTTAGTGTCGATGAGACGAGAGGATACACGTACAGATCCAAAAGTAGCTACTTTCCTAATTTCCTTCTCATATTCTACTTTGGCGCCTGGTGGTCGGTGAACATAGGATATTGACCAGCTAAACATGACAAAGTCAGCTTGAAACCAGATCACCCCGCAACGATATTTGTATATCGCCAATCAAGTTTGAGTGCAACAGCTACATTTCACTCACTCCTGTCTTAATGGATGTCTCCCCGAAGCTGGACTAGGTGCATTGTTATTTGTTTTCCCCACGCTCAAGGATAATCTAGCTGATCCGGAAAGTGAAGTGGTACGACGTGTAGGGACAGTGCCTTGAGCCATTATATGGGGTGTACGAGGAGAATCTTAGTGAGATGCCGAAGAGCGGAGGCAGATATGTTGGATAGAATGGCTGGGAAGCTATCGGATGTCTGAATAAATTTGTGTCTGGGATGTGACTGATGAGCAAATGTGATTTCACTGGTCTGTCGAGGATACGAGTGTAGCCGATCTCTTACGAAGGTCGGAGGTGAATAGTGGACTGCTGAGTGTCTCCAGGTAGTGTACTGCAATGGTGGTATATGTCATGTATCACAACCTATCAAGCAGTCTTTTTCACTTTTCCTACATTCCATCATTCATTTCCATTCCATTCCTCTTCGATCATATCTTTGGTGTCAGCGTGTTCACTCGCATTTTAGGCACGCGGAATACACGCCATCCGATGCCTAATTTACAGATCGCATCCTTTTGCAACATCAGTTGATAAACTCTCCCTTGTCCCCTCTATCTGAACCTGCATTGATGCATTGACCTTACCAAACAGTTCGTCTCATTTGTGAGAGTTTAACCTAGAGCTAAGAGCAATCCTGGTAGCGTAGCACTAGCATTTCACAAAAGTCCTGAAAGACACGAGGATCATGAAATTGACGAGGCTGTTTGAACTAAATCGCTCTCCAGGCAAAATCGCAACCGGTGCATCAACTTGTCGAAGATCCATTCCAAATGCAGAGCGAAGGTTGTATTGGTTGTTTCTGACCGAATCGAACCACTGAGGTTAATTTCACAGAAAGCACTGATGTCGAATACCCAAGCGGAAGGGATGATGGAAAGAGATATTTCTAATGCTTCTTTCGCTGAAACAGGTCAAGAATCAACACATAATTATGATAGGTGAGGGGAATCACAATCTCACGAACAAGGATAGGGGTGTATTGATCCATCTCCGTTTAGGAACGAGCAAATATACGACGTACCGACTGTATCCCATACCTCCATCTCACCATCCTCATCACAAGATGCCTTACAACCTCAGCGAAGTGCAGAAGCCACACTTTCTAGATCGAGGTCCGTGCAATCTAGCGATTTAGATTATATCAAATCGGATCACTGTAGAACACCATTCTTGAAAAGACCTACAGATGAAGTAGGTGGTCATTGGTTAGAACAGAGACATGAAGCTCCGGAATGGTGGAACTTATTCTACGGTACGTACACCCTTTCGCTTACCCTACGTATTCCCATACTCTTGGAAGTTCCAGAAGGCTGACTCTGTTTTTCTTGTCTCTTTGGAACGGTATAGATTTAGCAGTCGTAGCTGTGCTTACAATTTTCTCAACAAACCACGAACTCAATCAACCGAGTGCCATACCTGTCTTTCTCTCCTACTACGCTATAATCTGTTGGGTATGGACATCCCAGGTCCACTACGATATTCGATATCAGGCATTGGACGGATGGCATCGCGCTGCAAAGGCTATACAAATCATGACGTTTGTGTATATGGGTGCGGCAAGTGGCAATTGGAATCCTGCTTTGATTAGAAATGACGAGGATCATCTGGCTACTAAATCTAATATAAGAGCTTCAGAACATCGTACGTCCCATCACATATGGTGATGAACCATCAAGTGATATGAGGAAGTTACTGACTTGACTTTGACGGCCTGTAGGAACCGCAAATGAGAGTTTCAAAACTGTCTTAGCGTCTTTTGTCATATCTAGGGTATTCTTGGCTTGTCAATACTTGATAGGTGATTACTAGATCCCATACCACTGGGATGCATACGACTGATACGTTGTAATGTAGCTGCGATTATTGGTTTTCGAGCAGGAAGGAAGGTCACACCGCAAATGTTCACCTTCATATCGCTTGTCATTTCTAGTATCTTTACCACATCCGCGATTATTCTACCTGCCCGCAGCAGAGTGTTGTCCTTGACCAAAGTGGGTAAAGCACCGCGCTGTAAGATATATAGAAAGAGAGAAGACTGACTGCCGAAATTCGTAGGTTACCCTATTCTATACAGGAATAGGAATTGAGGTTATAGCAGTATGGCTCTCGCTACCTAAAGATCCTCTTGGTCCGATCCGGACAGAAGCCATGGCGAAGCGATATGGTGCTTTCACACTGATAATAATGTGAGTCGTAATCTGTCAAAATGATTGATACAAATGGATGATGATCTAATATCGGTTGATTCCTCTGTCAGCGGCGAAGGTTTCATCTCCATTACTCGTGCTTTCAATCTTGCCATCTCTGGATTTGGTATCACTACCGATGTGACTTATCCTCAAGTGATACTAGGTTAGTCTCCCATTCCACCATCTGAATTTTGAAGTGGCCGCCGATTGTAAATGTAGCAATCATGATCATGTATTTGCTTTTCACTTTCCTATTCACACGTTTTGATCCCTCAAGGAAAGTTGATTCTTGTCGTGCATTGATATGGGAAACCAGTGAGTCGTGCGGTCTATCACACATTCTGTTTGACTGCTACTGATACTGGGTTCAGTACACTTTCCTATGCATTTCAACCTATTACTCCTACTAGCCGCATTAGTCGTAAGTTGGATCAGCATGGGAAACATAGCTGATAGTCAGAACGCCATTGTGGCTTTATCATTCGCTCAAGGGATAAGTCAAGTGACGGACCATTACATTAGTACGATTGAAGCTATCACGAATGGCACGGACATCAGCATGAAAGAACAGCATTTTGTTGCACGGTATTTTGACCAGTGAGCTGTCTACGGGTGAATCAGGGGAATTCCACCGCTAATATGCTTTTTACAGGCTGTATTTACAACCAGAGTAAGCGACTGCTTCATTAAACTGGAAAAACCTATCTCCGGTTTACTGAAGATTATCAATGACATTCAGCTATAACACGGAAATTTCGTTGCTGCGTAATCTGAGTAACACAGAAATCCCCATTGAGGATCCGACCATTTTGGCCTACCAATATCTCGGACAGATCATGTTTCAAGTGACCAATGTGAGTTATGCGTTACTGGAACCATGCTCTGTGGACTAATAAACTACGTTAGAAGTATGGGATCGAACTAGATGATACTATGGTCGAGAACCTACAAAGTTTATATGCAGTAAGACAACCTGAATATTTTGATCGCTGAAGTCGGAGCTGATTGACTTAACAATCAGCTCAATACCACTTGGTCATTTAACGATACCATCCGAGGGGAAATGCAAAGCGAGGCCTTCACCCTCCTTCGAGAAATAATTCAAGAACCAGCCTCAGCCTCTTTATCAGGTATACTATGGTTGTTCCCCACAGCCGGTATCGCTTTGATATTCTGTGCCGTCCGGTCAATACTATGGCACCGACATAACCCTATTGGTCAAACGCTGGTACATATCATGTGGATTACCCTCGGTCTGATTCTTGCTTGTTTGGGATTGTTGGATATAGGAAGTAAGAATTTCGATATTTTCGCTGATTCAGTTAAGGACGAGTTGAGAGGTGTAAATCCCATGTATTGGCTCGTACATGATAGGATACCATTGGTTATCGTCATGGTCTTCTATGTCGTTGCATACCTTCTAAACTTAATGTGAGTGGCGACGTGGTACAGCATGGGGTGTTACGGTGGGATGTCTCGCTGATCATCCCTCGTGATTCGTAGTATATTGAGAGTCATGGATAAATGGCGATGTAGTCATCATTCAATGGACAAGGGAGGAAGGAAGTATGATGATACAGTGGACTGAAAGACCATATCTCTAGTCGAAGAAAGGATGCATACGATGATGACCATCACCTTTTTCAGGATGTGCGTTCCACACGAAGGTCAACAAACGTGTTTGAACTGTACTGATATCATTTCCCCCTTGAAAGTACTATACAACGATGATGCTTCTACCCTAGGCCCGTCAACCCTTGTCTTTTGTTTAGACGATATGTCAAAAAAGCTTGCTATTTTGGCATCCGCTTCTCACTGACCAGTAGAATCATGCATGGAGCTGCCACACGCAGTACATCTATATCGGGTATATAACATTGATCTGTTCAAAATTCGCTCTCATCCTTCTGATACCTCAAATCCTGTTCATAAAATATTGCCTCATACGGTACTGTATAACAGGAGAACTCGCATTGTCCCCTATCGTACGCTGACCATAGTTCTACGAAAAGATGTTCCAAACACTCTTGGACTCGTTCAGCGATCTGAGCCTGTCACTCAGAGGCGACAAGGGCGACACGACAGTTACGATAAGGAACTACCAGACACATTCGAAGCGATGTCGCAAGCTTCCTGGTCGGAGATCAAAGATATATTCACCAATGCACCAAAAGCCAAAGCCGTCAGGCGACTGCAAAATGACCTTACAAAGGGTTGGAATCGCGCTCGGAAAGAGAGGAAATTCGAGTTAATCAAGGATCTCGGAATGTAGGTCAGTTCAATAAATCCGTCACAGTATGTTCGATTGTTTATTGATTCACATTCTCTCAAAGACTCGATGATAAAGGACGAATTGAGGAGATCACCTTGATTTCAACTTGGACCCAATCTTTGGTCGGTACGGATAAGGAGCAATTGGAAATGGTGTGAGTCAAATTTGCACTTCACATAAACCGATGTACCTACATGAACTAAAATGACACCCTCCCTGCTGTCCACGAAGACAACGATGTTTATCCGATTCTAAAATCTGGATGGATTTGCGAGGAGCAGAAAGGGATTGGTGAGTCTTTGCACAGCAGTGAATCATCATATCCTATTATTCCTACTTTAAACACTGTACAGTATATACTACGAAAAAAACTATTGAAATCAGCTAAATCCCATTCAAATACTGTACCGCGTGACCTATACAGCCTCGAAATTGTCTACTCCCGTATGTTAACCATGTTAGATTCTGAGCAAGTACCAACTCAAGAAAAGGCGATGTTCGAATTCGATCCCGCTAAGAAGAAATCCGTATGCGATAGCGCAAACAATACCAACAGCATTGGAAGACAGATGAGATCGACCATCAACATCAATGGTGGAAGGCAAGTGATGGTAAGCCAGCGAAGCCTTGTAGCGTGGTAGCATATTCGAGGGAATGCTCGCTGATTGAAGGGATATAGGCACCTTGTCGGATTTTACTCAAAAGATAAGAGAGGCAGCGAGCAGAAGATGACTTCTCGAGCAACGGGTGACTGAGTGACCTCAGTCCATCTTCAAAGGGGGGCCGAGCTACTCTAGATAGCGATCAGCGGTTATACGTATGACAGGAATGCAAACCTGCTTGATAATCTAAGCGACACAGAGCGAAGACATCTTTTGAGATACCGTTGGCAAGATGAAGTTGCGCCTCATTCCTAAGACATGTTATAACATATGTCTACCATGACCTAAAATTATATCTCTTGAAAGTCGAGACCATGCCACATAGCCCTGCCTCCGTCAGAAGTCCGTCCAAGAAGCAAAAGAAAGCGCCCTCTCCAGATGAAGGCTTTGTTTGAAGGCAGTGCTCCCATCCTTTCACAGACTGCACGTAAGATCACACGATATGTTCAAGAGAACGAGTTATCCGGAGAAAATCAAAAGAGTTTCTTTGAAATGTCGTTATGGCCTTCTCCACTAGCTCATAGCAGAACAAAAAGCAACGCTGAGAGTACAAACAAAAGGCATTGACCTGAAAGCCTACAGTCGATTTTCATCCAAGCCATTCATACGTTGATGAAGTAACATGTTTTTGGACAAAGACGAATCGGCAGTCATCTCGGATGACATCACAGTGAAGGGTACTGAGATCACCGAGATCCCCAGTACGTTCGAAGAGTTGAAGGAACTCAATTGGGCTCAAATTACCAGATACATGGAAACCAATCCGAAAACTAAAGCATATAGGGCTCTGAGGAATGAGATTGCAAGAGAGGTAGATAAAGTAATGATAAGTCGACATAGTCATTCTTACAGGGGGATATATCATATGTTAGTGCTGCTTATCATGAATAAACTTGGGGATACTGATGGCTTGTCATGCTGGTCTGAAATTCTCCAACGTGTATGTCGGTACTTTAGAGCCGAGAGTAAAAAAGATACATTCATATCCGCCTGGACAGAGGCACTTGTGGGACAATTCAAAGAAGATATGACCGCGATGTGAGTTTCGCCACCTCTGTTCCCTACTGTGTCTATCTCTGATGTTTCGAATATTTCAGGCAGAGATGTCTTTCCTCCAAGTCCATCTGGCCAGAGCTCAAAGATCCCATGAGAAAATAGTAAGTACAATCACAATTTGAAGACGATACTGTGCACTCGAGATTACTCGTAGTTGCTGACGCCGTCACTGGAAACGGTTGGTACTACTGTAGTTACAAAGATCAAGTTGATAGTATGATCAAGTCTATGACCTCAGGACAAGTACAAGTCCCCAATACGGCTGTTTTCAATTTCGATACTAACGAGGGGAATTTCGTCGTGAAGACCCGTGTGACTGGATTTGAAAGTATGGAGCAAATCGCCCAACATATACTGGATTACCAGAAGACCTGGGCGGAGGCTGCCAAACATGGTGAGTTGAGTGGAGTCAAATGGTCCTTGTCACTTTTGGTTCTTGAAACAAAGTACAAAACTGACTCTATTGACTCGAAACACTGCAGATAACAGTGGCTTGTCGGGACTCTTCAGAAGTTCTTGCTGCACCGGTGGTAACGGATAAGGGACTGACTCCTCAGTAAGCTACAGTACTGTGATTCGCTGAGTGGATCGACCCAGTCTCAAATTTGTCTTCGGAGGTCAAGTGCAATGTTCGTGATGTATGGTCCCGATACATTTGGGCAAATATGCAATGACATGTGCAGTGATTACTTTTCGTTACTTTGCTGCATCAATGAGCAAATTGTGACCTCATGGTCTCCGATTTGACAGGACCTTCGATCTGACAGACTATAGCTACATGATGATCTCTGTCTATGAAGAGAAAGGTTTAATAAGTACAGCACAGTATCTTTTACAGATCAAATACAATCGATTGTCCACACATCATAAATCGTTGAATTTTCCCCTACTACTCGACCACCATCCTATCAGCCCACTCAAGCTAGGTCTCATTCTATGACCTCTTTCAGTCCCCGGAGAAGGTAATTTCATCGTCATCTCTAAGTCGATCTGGTTGGGCAGAGCTTGCCATGCGGCTTTGCCTGATAATCCTCGATGTACCGATAAAGGCAGGAATACTCTCGGTTCGCCATTGACCAGCGAGACTGTCAACGCACCTCTAGGGTCGGTGGAGAATATCTGTCCGGACAATACGTCGATAAGTGGTAATAATGGTTTATATCCTGTTTGTTCAGGATTCAAATGTATTCCAATGGCTGGTACGGATGATCCATAATTTGTCAACACGGATAGTAAAGGTGATTTGGATAATGCGATGGTATGATTACCCAACTGATAAGCTTTCATCAGTGTGGTGAGGAATTCAGGATGAGACGTGATAGCAGATCGACGAGCTTGATTCAATGCTTTGATGACAGCATATGCGTTCTATGAAGATATAGCTGTTATCAGCATTGAGTACACAGTGCGGGAGAGGAGCGGAAGCCAGGGAAAGCTCACCGTTATTTCGGAATATCCATATAACCACATCGCTTCTCGGTTCAAAGGATCATGTCCACCACGAAGGCCCTGGAATTTATAACACCAATCAGGTTGAGCCCATCTCTGAGAAGTAGCCCAGCGAACTCACGTGTTCTCCTCCCTGGTACAAGATCGGCACTCCGTCATTGACAAATGGATATACAGCAGCGTTCTTGATCAACTAGAGTTGATGAAGTCAGTAATTTATCCGAGCTTCTTCATCATCTAGTGATCGTATGACTTACCGATGGATCATTTGTCAACCCAGCAAACCTTGGAAAATCGTGATTACTACGGACCGGAAGGTCAATTGAACGCTCGCAATTGTATCGAAAGATATACTTACTCTAGGAAAGATCCCAGAGTGGTGGGGTCAGGAAACAATCTATGAACCCTGGTGATCATATCTACCAGTTCCGCTATCGAGCCTAGGGGGTTTTCAAAAGCTCGTCTGACAAGGATGAAAAGTGATCATCAGCTTGGGGTCATAGACACAGGGATGAAGGTAGGTGTTTTTGCATCTATCTTGAACAATGGGTGGGATGAGAGGCAAAAAAATCTCACCTGATATGAAAAAAAGTCGCAAAATCCAATATACTAGTCATACTTTCTTTTTGATACGGCGCAAGGTATGCTGGATCTACTCTCCAAGACAAACAATCAGACTCGCGCCTGGCAGAAGCATAAAAGACTCACCTCCGTGTAGAACTTCGCCCATAGCTACCACTCCAGCAGCTTTCACGAAACCTGGCCAAAAATCTTTTCGGACATGTTTGACGGTATCTATTCTCAACGCATCTATATGGAATACCTTAACGAGATCTTGGATCCAGCTGTATAGAGAAGCAATAACGTGTGGGGATTCGGTGTTCAGGTCGGGCATGTTTTCGGACAACCAGCCTAATGGCAGAGACATAAGAATCAGCCCAGTGGGGAAGGATTGATATTTTGGGAGGGATGGGAATATGTCATGTCAAAGCAGAAAAAGGGTTAGGTTGATCAAGGAGAGAGAGAGAGCGATGCTGAGCAAGAAGAGCGGGACCTACAATTTTCAACATCCCACTGATCATCCCAATCTGGCGAACAGTACGTATGAAAGTCGGCAGGCGAGTCGAACGGTCCATACCTCTGAGAAGGTAGGAAAGCATCTTTCGACTCTACTCCTACGTGATTCGCGACCTTTGTTACATTTTCAAGGACTCAGTTTACGTTCATTCGCTGTTGTAAGGTACGGTAGCGTTCTCACCACATCCACCATGAGGTACATCCCTCGTACATGTATAGCAGCACTAAGATCCAGTAGATCTTGAGCTGTACCGAAGTGCTTGTTTAGCTCTTGAAAGAGGAATACAGGCAGATTATCAGCTATACTGTGTAGCAATTGAGCATGTATGACATACCAAAGATGTTCGATGTCCAATATCCTGTTCATTTGTCAGCACAAGGACGACATCTTGACACGGGGCTACTCACCATGATACGATTCATGATCATATAATCCATCTATATTAGCTACGACCGGTGATATCCATACTGGATCAAGGAGCGACAGAAGTCAGTATCAATTCACATCTCTCGGCTTGGGGCATGGTCTTTAATATGTAATGCACGATTACAAAGATATAGAACGTGACTTACTCGTATCAAAACCCATTCCTTGTATATAATCCAATTTCCTCTCTATGCCCTTCCAACTCCCTCCGCAGTGTTTTTTCTCAGCGGGATCACAAGCCGTTATCTGATCGTCTGCACGGGCAAATCGATCTGTGAGGACCTGATATATCGATCGAGAGCGTAGATCGGATGTGGTTAGACTTTGGACTTGGATCAGGGGCGATAAGGCGAGTACGAGCAGGGAAAGTAGCATGGTACGAAAATGAAGATTTGGTAAAATGGTGCGTGTAAGTTAAGGAGCCAAAAGTAATCGAGGCTCGTCAATTATACAGCATGGAATGGACTGGACAGTATGTGATCATGTGTCTATGATACGTGGATAGAGAGCTAAGATATGTAGAGTATGTACGGGTGTAAACAATTTCAATTTCATCTCATCTCGTCGTTGATCGGGGTCCCATAACACGAAACACGACACGCACCCTGAGTTGTTGACGATGGACTGCCGTAACACAGCTCGAGCTGCCTTGACACATAAAACATAGCATCGGTTCATCTACATCTAACAATACATAGTAGCAATCTCAATTGTGATCAATGTCCGTTTTCATCTTGTCATATTCCTGTGTTCTCCTCAATGCACCGCTTACAGCGGCCAATCACCTATGATCCTCCCTCATGGAGCCTTGACTATGTGTTATCCTTGAATCTCTCCACTTCTTCCTCTTGCACGACCTCATCAATCCCTGGGGGACCTTTCGAGGGGCTTGATCTTCTTCTACCACTCGATTCTCTTCTTCCCTCACCACCTCCACTCGACCCTCTGCGATGCTCTCTACCTCGACCACTACCCGGGGGTACAGAGAAGTAATCGCTAATTCGTATGTCATACATTGGTGAGACATCCGGCCGCATAGAATGTCGATTCGTATTCCCGGGTGAAGGGAATGGTCCAGACATGTGAGATGATGAGAACGGTCCTGACATGGCAGTTGGGAAAGGTCCAGACATCGTTACCGATGGGTTCCTACCTTTCTGAGGATTGGATACACTCGATGTTGCCGTCGAAGGATATGGTGCTGATGCAAGTGGGATCGTTTCTGAATTGGCTGAGTTGGGCATCTCCAGATCCGTCGAATCGGTATGTTGGTGTCCTGGTGAGAAAACTGGTAGAGGAGGTGATCTTGTCCTGGTACGGTCGGGAGATAATGGCTCGCTCATATCGATCAATTGGTATTCTTCCGGTTCTTCATTGATTCCACCTCCCAAAGTCGATCCTCTAGATGATCGTTTGTCTGCAGTTCGCGTCAGTCTACCCTCGTCTTCTTCGGCCACTTCAGGCAAGTATCCGAGTCGGATCGAATCGTTCCCTTCCGTAATTGACATCCAAGAATCACCCTCATATTCTGATCCTGAAAATCCTTCTACCATGGATTTCTGCCTTTGGGTAGAGGTATGTTTCTTCGTGCGTAGTGAGGAAAAGCTACTATCACTCTTATACCCAGCTAGTTTAGGTCTCTCTGGTGCAGACTTGTAGGTGACGACCCCAGCTGCACCGAATTTCCTTCTAAGCCAGAACCACCAAGCACAGAAAGCCGCAGCTGCTAGGACGAAGAATCCGACAACACTGACGACAGCGATAACAGTCGTATTAACGACTTTCTTCTCCGCACCTTGGGAAGGCTGTGAACCAGGATTGGTGGATGTTCCTCCAGAACTGGTCTGCTGATCGGAGGAGACGGAAGCGAGAGACTGACGTTGCACCCGTACAGCATAGAAATCCTGAGAAGCGATCGACGCGTTCGTCAATGGAACGAGACCGACAGTCGGCTGCCAAGTCTTTTGCTTATTGGTATCTGGGTAATGAAAGACGCTGTAGACATTTTTCATGAAGGAGCTTCCAAGGATGCTACAGGCACACGACTACATCAGCAAGACGATGGGGGAAGAATAATCCGTTGACTCACAAATCTCCAGAGTCGCCAAGATTGCTCGAATACTGGATCATACCGATGCACTGCTTCTGACTGGCATCTTCCGGATCGGGATAAGTCATGTCGAGTGGGTGGACTGGAATAGCCTGTCCAGCGATATTGAAAGTGAGGGAGACTTGCTGTGTGCAGGCCATACGGTCTGTATTGCAAATCAACAGTCAATCTGCCATTTCACACATCAAAGAGCAATGCATGTTACTCACAGAAACCATCGGAGCTCATCGATATACCCATAGCACCATAAATAGCATCTGCATAAGGTCTATACCCCGTCAAGATTTGCACACCACCTGAATCTAGTACAGCGAGGGGAGTCGTTTTTGTAGCGTAGACTTGACTAGGTCCAAGAGTAACGTTCGTCGTTGTTGGCCCGGAACCATTCTCCTGATCAGCCCACGTAGTCACAGATACACCTTGAATTGGTATTCGCCAATGCAGATATCCCGTCAGACCCAGTTGAGGTTGCGATATGATAGGTATATAGGGTGGTTCGCAAGGTGATGGGCATATAGCCTGATCGACAGCTCCGATACCGAATGTCGAACTGGTCCGTACATCTTCTCTGCGTTCTAGAGCTAACGAGAAGAGTCTCTCTGACGGTGCCGAAGCTCCCGCTCCAAACAAGTTGTCGAGGAAAGTGGCTCCATCGGGATTCGAAGAGGTGGTCCCTCCAATAGCGTTCAGGATAGTCGAACTTGCCGGCGCTGTTGTACATTTCATTTAGTATGCGGATGTTAATCTCAAGATGAGATGAGAAGATCAACTCACGAGCTAGACCTAAGACACCTGCAAAATTTCCACCTTTCAAATCTTCATTTGTAACATCCGTAGCAGCAATGAACGCCTGATATCCAATTCCGAAATCTCCTACCTGAATTTCTTCCCAATAGATGTCCCCATCGACTGCACCGGACTGATAAGTCAAATCGGCTGATATACCTGAATCAAGTGATTCGGTGGCGTTGAACAAGGCAGGAGCGGATTGGCAGGATGACGATGTACAGTCTGTAGTAGCAACCCACTAAATCAAGACGATCTGCATGTCAGCGAGCACAAATCTGATGAGAACGGGATATAGACATACCATATCCGAAGAACCCAAATCCACCTGTAACTTGACAGACTGTATATCCAGCCCATTCCATGCTGATGGACCTCTCTTTTTAATGCTTCTTCGTTTGGTTGATCCATCATTTGCGCCATGCCCCAATTGGACATCGACACTATAGACAGCTTCCGTATCGCTATCTCCTGCCAGTGTCAAATTCAGCAAGACACCAGGTACGTAAGCTGTTTGAGTGGGTTGAGAAGCGGAGGCACTGTAGGATCGGGATCGGGAAGCGCTGTAGGACCAAAGAGAGGTAAATGATGTTGAGCGATAATAAGATGAAGATTTTGATGGGGCCAAAGACGAATTAATGTCGGAAGTACTATACGTTCCCGTAGGGTATGCATCTGAAGCGTTATACGGTATATCTGCTGAGGAAGAGAACGAAGGTGAAGGCGATGGACCAGTGAACAGAGGCCGCTGCGTTGTTGATGAGAGACTATCTGATGCTGAGGCCGATTCTCCGCTAAGTGACTCCAAAGCTGATGCAGCTCCTTCATCTGCGTTGTCCTGTCGCTTCTGACCTTTCTCCCATATCTGCTCTAATTTACTGGGCCGTAGTGTAGTATAGCGGTTACGGCGAGGTCTAGTGATGGTAGGAGTAGTATAAAGAAAGGGGCAAGCGGAGTTTAAAGGACATGCTGGTGTTGTTGGGGAAGGATCGAGGATGAACGGATGTGAAGCCGGCCCAGCGACGGGTTGATCCTCTATGGGAAATGGACCCATGATTTCTGTAGTGATACTGAGCAGTGAGTGAGCATCAGCATCAGCGGATATCCATTTAATCAGGAGACAGAGTAGAGAGATGGAGAGAGAGGATTGGTATAGAAAAGGATATATCGTCAAGATGGAAAAATAATAACCAGGTCAGGCAAATTCATAATCCAATGACACTATCCGCATCTGTACAGGTCAAGGCCCATTCATCTTTGAAATGAAACTCACCTGAACACTTCTCTCAACACAGCTTGGCCATATTATCCTTGTTACACTATATATGATCTCGGATCTCAAGCTATAGCCTTGTCCGTCGACGTTCCAACAGACCCGCTATGTACCTCCGCTCGACAGTAAATGGATCGAATTGGATGTTGAGAGGTAGTGTGGGGGCGCGGTAGGATGAAGGAAACACGTTGGGTTAGAAGAAAGGGTGAAGACAATATCGATGTGGATGTAATTTCCTTGATGACTGATAGTACAGAATTGAATATGGTCTCGTGTTCAAGTGAGCTAACCTAATGGACTCGTGACCTTTGCGAGAGAAATAAGCCACGGATTTGCGGTGGGATGATATCTGATGATTGTGGATGGGCACCTGGCCTTGGATGAAGATGAATATGTTCTCGATACTTTATGCCAAGTACCATATGATGGCATTGACATGCGATAGATGATAGATCAATGATTGAATGGGAGATGATGAAGTAAGTGTTTAAGTGATTTAAGCCTTTTTCAAGTGGTAAAAAGGGACGACGTAGTTGGAAACGAACCCTGTTTTTACCCCATCCGTGTCATCCGAACAACTTACATTAGCACCATCACCCGTTCATTAATGCCCGTCGACACTGAATGCATCATACAACTTCTTTGGCCCTACTGCTCACCATGCCTTTTGTGCATGCTGCCCGCTTCGAACAGTATGGCACGATAGGTGATGCTGAAGAGAAAGAAAAGCTACGGGAGCCCCGTTCGGCTGTCTCACTCAGGGAAGGTTAAACGAAGAAACCTCCAACTTGCAGCGAAAGCGAGAATATGTACACAGGTACAACATGCATTTAAATATACACACATCCACCACAATCTAATTTATGCAGACGTCATGTCACCTCTAACTTCTGCTTCTTCTTCTGCGACAGCTTTTTTTGCTTTATGATCATCAAACCAAATCACTCTGAGAATTGATATTATTAGCAAGTATCCAGGAAACTTCATATATTTCAACACTCACATTGCGGTTGTATCATCCCTTGCACTCCTTGCACCAGGTGATCTAAGACTTAAGAACTGTCTTCTTAGCTCTCTGTCATCCCCTCCTAGAGCATTTTTGATCAAGTGAGTAGCAGCATTGGTATCTTCATATACCCATCTACCTT
The DNA here is from genome assembly GCF_000507465.2 of Kwoniella mangroviensis CBS 8507. Classification (NCBI taxonomy): domain Eukaryota; kingdom Fungi; phylum Basidiomycota; class Tremellomycetes; order Tremellales; family Cryptococcaceae; genus Kwoniella; species Kwoniella mangrovensis. The sequence goes on along the minus strand of NW_027062534.1, from coordinate 1,621,955 downwards.
CCACTCTCATGTCTTCCTTTGGGAAAGGATGGTCATTATTGGGCAATGGTGATGTGTGAGGGCAGGATGCCATGACTTGTAATTTTGATTGATCAGGGTGGATCTCATGCATCATGTGAGATGCAACCAAGTGAGAAGCTTCTTCTGAGGTGACCCTGTCCCATACTATGTATCTTAATTCAGTGTCTGGTACAACAGTTAAAAAAGAGAAATGAAAGAACAAACTCACAGCCATCAGTAGCTAGAACCACAAACTTGAGCTCTTCTCCAGATCTAGGATGTATGTCTCTTATAGCAACTTCTGGTCTAGCAGTGACATAAGGAGGTGTCCTACTGGGACATTCCTCAAACCATTTCCATCTTTTATATGGTTCTTTCTGGAACAAGGTTCTTTGTATGCTAAATTGATTTTGATGTCAGACAGTATCAAAGTGAAGAAGTCTTAAAATGATTACTTACTCTTTGTAATCATCATAGCCAATTTTATATGCATCATCCCCAAAAGCTCTTGAAGGTTGTAATCCACCCAGTACTCTATTGGTATCACCATAACCTTGATTATGGATTGCAGTATCCTGTCATGACGGTCACAACAGCATGCCTATATAGCCGGCGGAAATTCCGAGTTGTCGGAATTCCCGATTGTTCCCTTTTGTGGTTCAGTGGTTACGACCGGCTACGTCTACCATTGTGACATATCCCTCTCATCTTCAGGATGCTCATCCTGAATTCTAGTCTCCCCATTTTAGATCAGCCTGGCTCCAATGTCGGTGTATAACAGGTAAACTCGCCTCTTAGCTTCTTTTTCATTCTCACATGTAGCATCTTCGGTCAAGATATCACACCTCCATTCACCTTTATCAGGATTCCACCATCCAGCAATAGCCCTTGTATCTCCCACATTAGCCTCATATAATTTATCAGATTCTACATCCACAATGGCAGTGATAGCACAGGAGCCATTGTCAAACAGATTTGCCAAGCCAAGTTGAGTAGGTGAGTGAGGTGGAAGACCTGGCAGTTTGTCCTCAATAGGGCTGAACAGGGTTGACCAGGTGCTTTGAATAATATTGGCATCAAAAGCTAGGAAGCTATGAAATGATGAGCTTTACATACTCTAAATGATGTGGAATTATGCTCACCTTGAAGCCATCATTTGCGCAAATGATTGTGGCCCATTATCACTAACACTAGCAGGTATGCACTCATCACTGAATTTCATTTCTGACCACAATTTTCCACCAATAACCTCATGCTCCCAAGCTCTCATGTCATTCTGCCCCCTGTTCAAGAAGTTGGCAATATTCCAAGCAAGACAACCATGGAGAGTTCTGCTGAGTAAGTCAGAGATATATGGTCCACCATGTCCATCAAACACACTAAACATCATCACATCTTGCTTCCCATCTCCTTCTACAACATCTTCACCTTGTTTATTGGGATATAACTTGGTTCTGGTATTCCACCAATTTTTCCAAAAATACCCTTCACTAGTAAGAAGCTTTTCCAGATCTGATTCAGTGATGACATCTGTTGAATATCTATCTTCACCAGTATCAGAAGAAGGTAGACTGTTGATTTCCCAACTTTTCACACTATTACCCTCTCTATTGACATATACTTTATTTTCCCCATTTTGCAATTTGGCTTCCACCTCTTCTTCACTGAGTAGAAGATGAGAGAAAGTCTTTTTGATGGGTCCACCAGCTGAATCAAGAGTGTAAGTGAATTCAACTGCTTCAGATGGGATGGTTCTGATTTTAGCTGGCCAACCACTGAATAAGGTTGTCTCCTTATATCTTGCATCAGATAAGAGATAATATATACCACCTGCAGCAAAGAGTGAGGTCAACCTCAAGCATTTGCAGATGCCAGGGCTAAATCTGGGACCTTTAAAGTCTTGACTAGAGGTGAAGTAGCCAAGGGGTTTTGGTGTAGATGAGTATTGAAAGCAGTGGGTTTTCAAATGAGAAACAACTGCACCTTGTTGGAAGGGCTTGAGATGTCTGGGCTTGATTGACATGATTACCATACTGTTGATTTAGGTCAATAATCTAAACTGGAATGTCTGAAGGATTCTAAAAGAAAGTTTGAATTAAGTTAAGATGAATAATCAAACATTCATGTTCAACTCACATGTACAATATATACCTCTTGTAAACTATTTTGTGTCGCAACTTGTCTGTACTGACTTTCAAAGAGGAGTATGTGAAAAGACCCTTTGATAAAGGATATGTACAAAGGATGTCAACCCATCAAAGGGTTGCTTTTTCTCCTTTTGGAGTTAACACTGTGCAACCTGTATGATCATCCTTGCTGTTTCAGTCCAGTCTACAATGCCAGCACAAGCATTACATCAGATTCACCAAAGAGGCCAGGACATATTGATATGAAGCACAATACAGCCAATGAATTGGGGTACCAACAAATTGGAGACTGGTGCACATTTGCAGCCATTCATATAGTTGATTGTCATAGTATGGCATTGTATCATGATGATGTCTGTTATGTTGCAAAATTATGTGGCATACTTAGGCCTTGACCAGACCATTGGCCAGAGATGGAACTTGTTTTCCTCTTTCTTAGGTTCTTTCTTCACTCTCATACCACCGCATAGAGCAGCCATAAATGAACCATCTCCCCCTGCTTTTTTCCATTGTCCATATTTCCATAGAACCCATAGCAAGAACTAAAGCAACAAAAGTTAGCCCAGTCCCTCTTGGTTATGTATGAAAAATTGCAGATACATACCAATCCTCCCAAAGTCCCTAAAACACCTCCAATCACAGCTCCACCACTATCTCCACTGGTGCTTGAATTTGTGCTTGTACCTTGACTGGGAAACACTGCTGTTGCACCTGAATTTGAGGCAGCATCTGTGGCTGTAGGACTGCTTTGATTTCCTGGTGATTCTGATGAGACACATATCACATAATCCAAAGCAAATGACAAGCCATCAAACTGATTAGTGATAGATATATGGTGTATTTGTGATGAATCTAAGTAAGTTGTGAAGTACAGAAGGGTATGGTAAGTCTCTATAGTAGTAGAGGCATTATATGTTCCAACTACCTTGGAGTCCACGGACACCTGATAGGAACCAAAACCAGGTCCAGTCATTCCCATGATATAAAAAGCACTGCCTACTTATTGTCAGCTTCATGTTGATGAAAAAGGCAGAATTGAGGTCCACATACCTTGACAGGCAAAGGAAGCAGATGCACCTCCAGAAGCTGTGTAGCTAACTGTCTTTTCATAGAAGTTACCATTTTGAATGGCAGATATATCAGATTTTGAAGCGGGGGTAGATTGAAAGCCATTATACCTAATTTGTGAGGAAGCGTCATCAATTGTGTTGTTGCTTGCACCCCTAATCAACTAATCTATTAGTAGCAGTAACAAAAACAGCTGATATCAGGCTCACCCAGATATTACTACTTGTGTTTGCACTTGGACACCATGAAATATGAAAGTCTCTGGGGTTTGTGCTTGGCATTCTAATTTTGCAGAATGGGTTCCAAATGAGGTAGACAAGCTAATCATGCCTGATTCTCCAGACTTTTTATCTGAAGATCCATCCAGACCAACTGTGATTTGATAAGCTGCAGTTGGAACATGAATGAAAGCTATATCTGTGACTACTCATATATGAGCAGAGTAAAAGCATAATTGAGCTGTGAACTTACAATAGAACTCTGGTAACTCAATGCTGAATTGTTTTTGCCCCAAATATTGATGACTTCCATCTGGAAGCTGCATCCATGAGCTTCCTCCAGTTTCCCCTTTATAAAGAGAGCAGGAAAGTAGGGGAGAAGCAGCACTGATCCAGAGTTCAGCTTGAGATGTGTTGCTCATTGTCTTGAGAGATGATGGGAAATGAGGGAATGATTGCAAAGTGGAATTAAGATGATCATGATAACATGCCCCTGGGCATTCTCCTTTCTATGTTTTCCCAAAATCTAGCTCTGTCCTTGTTACAAAGAAATTATCAATCTCATAACATACGCTCTTTTGGGTTTTTGTGACAGTTACTGTAATTGAAAGGATTACCCAGCTCAGCTTTGTTATTCTGCCCCAGAGTGCTCCAGATAACTGCCTTTCCCAAAGGAAGTGAAAGGAAGTAGATGTGCATAATTTGTATGAAGTCTATATGCTATTTATTTTGATCTCAAACATATAAAATTTCATCATAGTTCATCATTTTCATCCTGTTTGTTCAACCAGAAACAATCAAAGTTAAAATACAATAACCATCATTATATTTTTTACAATACTGTCTTGAAGACTTGACATATACAGCAGAGCTGATTGTACAATACTCATAACAAGTAAGTAAAACCATAATCTGTCTTGAAACTACTGCTGATGTCTAATCAGAATGCTAGTCTACAGTGCTGCTGGACCCTTGATGTCATCTTACCCTTATTACTATGGAAATATGTATGGTGGGATGTATAATGGTTGGGGTAGATGGGGTGTTGGTCCCAACTATGGAACAGGCTGGCCAACTAATGGGTGGTATGGACCTTACAATTACATGTCTGGAACATACTGGTAAAGCAAGTTGTGCTTGACATATAACCTTTTTTGGATACATTCTACTTCAATCTGTATATCCACTATGAAACCATGCATCCTTGTATCTCATCACATGACTCACTTGTACACACAGAAAAGCAACCAATGTGCCACAGAAGGACAAAGGATAGACAAAGGATCACAAGACAAACAGAGAGTCAGCTTGTTTAGCTTCACAGTGATCACATTGCTTTGAAAAGTATGAATTGTTTGGTTCCTCTCAGTGATACCAAGTGTTCCAATATTGCCATAAAGATTACCACTTCCAAGTAAGTGACTCTTGTTGTAGCAATGGCTGTTATCCATGACAGGAAAGCAGCAATTATTGCCAGTAGCAAGCTTAAAAAACATCAAAATCAGCTCTATCCAAAGTCCAAGCAAATGCAATACCATCAAGAACAGGAACCATTACTCCCACAATATTTGCTTAATTCAGCACGGATCTATCACCCAGCTTTGCAAGGCCAACCTTGTCCACATGTCCCCGCTCTGCCCCTTCATGGCCCAGGCTCTGGGCCCCAACCCCTTTTTGGCTGGCCATCTGTCATACCCAGACCACACACATGCAGTCAAACAAAATATTGGAGATATCAGAAGCTAGATTATAGAAGGTTTTGCTATAGTGTAGGGAAGGCTGAAGTATGTTTTGCTGCTTTACCAGGAGGTCCTTTATATGGGTATCCCACTCATCTGAGTGAGAATCTGGTGGAGGTGGTGAACATCATATACAGTTTGTTCTTCCATAGTGCATTTGTAACATAAAAACTCTTTTATACCACTTTCCTTTCTTTGAAAATATCGTCAAAGCATGTAGGGTAAGAATGAAGACTAAGCACACATATCATGATGCATCATCTTGATATACCAGGTTGATGCATATTCATTACATTCAGTACAGTCTCATAATTTTGGCTCATTTATGCTGGAACAAAAACAACTGGATCAATATCATAGGTAAGGCATTATTCCAATTTTTTAGATTGATCACTGACTCAAGCTCGCAGTATGAATTCTGAAATATTGGACCTGGAAAATCAAGGATTTGTCAATGAACTTCCTCCGCATATTACATCAGAAGAAGAAGCCTCTATGATACCTCAACTTCCAGCATACTCTGAGGGCTATCAGATGGAACATTCATTGCATTCTCAAGCCAATTCAGGACCTGATGAGCTGAACTCAATGACTCCAATTGGTCCCTTTGCACCTGCTGCTGCCGGTGGAGGAGTGAATCCCTATCAACAGCATGCAGATGTGAAAATTGACTCAACCGGCTCTGAAGATGTCTCTGACCCTGAAGCCCTTGCTTATTCTTATTCAGTCCCATCTGACCCTCTCCCACCTTCTTCATACATTGACACTCAGCACATACCTCCTGTAGGCTATATCAAAAAGCATTTTGAACCTGCTCAACATCTCCAGTCATACAAACCAGCAAATATCAAACAATACAAGACAAAGTAGGTCCACTCTCAACATCATATGTTGTAAGCTGATGAAAAATAGTAGACCCCAAACACAAATAGTCACCCAATCAACAGAGTCTAAGTCCCAAGTAGCTGAAGCAATGCAAATGATGATGATGAACCAGATGATGATGCAGCAGATGCAAGCTCAACAAATGCAGGTAGCTCAAATGGCAGCCATTGATCAACAGAATATGCACATGCAATCCCAAATGATGCAGCCAGGAGTACAAGGCAACAAGAAGAAAGATAAGCCATGTAAACAGTCAAAAGGGTCTATCAACATTCAAAGTAAGTCAGATTTACACAACATCTCATGTTCTTACTGAACCCCAGCTTTCAGATTGTGCTCAGAAGGTCAAGCAAAAGCCACATAAAAACAGATCTAAATTTGTCCTGACATCAAACCTAGTGAATCACCTGCCACTGCCTCCAATAGCAAGTAAGTGACTGAGATGTTGACATTCATAACATGGCTGATCAGCGGACAGATCCAGTTCAACAACCCTCTATTGAGACTGTTGCCTTGGACAATTGGCAGGAAGCTACCATCATACTCTGTTTTGCAGCTGTTGGTCTGATTTACCTTATCTGCTCCAGAGCTGGTGGAGAGGAGAAAAAAGAGGATGTAGCTAGCAAACATATGTCATAAGCAATAAGATATAAGTCTTATAGGTAACCATAGTAATCATAAAAGATCATTACTACCCTTTGTTCCTTTGGTCAAAGGAATGTGTATTGATATATGCATAGCAAGTATCTCTTATATACACCATCCTTTTCTGTTATTCAGATCACTCTGTTATGTCAACCATCATTGGTAAATACATGTGATTTGGCCATGATCTCACTCTTACTTATACTACTCAATTGTTTATTTGCACAAGCCCAAAAAGTTGTACACAGTGGTTTTGAGGATCCTTCCCTGCATGGGGGAAGTACGTTGACTGTGAGTTGCCAGCCAGTCATCTTGCTTGCTGTTGACACCTTATAAAGTATACCCTATGGACCACTCCCCCAAACCTGGGAGAACCACTGAACATCATTATATCCAATCAATCTGATCCAAGAGTTCTGGAAGAAACCATGCTAGAAGGGGGTTTGTACAACTACCTGGAGGCAGCTGCTTTTGGTGGACAATGTTTTGGCTTACATATGGGAGACAAGCAACAGAGCAACTTGGGAGATGGGAGCGCAAACCGTGAGTTCATTGTTTGGTACATGAATTAGCTGAGTAGTTGATTAGAGACCCAAAGAAGTATTCTAAGGTATCAGTATTTCCACAATCACTTCCTTGGTACCTGCTTGGAAAGGATATATGGTGGCAATCATATTAGGGTATTTAAGCAAGAAACCACTGGTGCTTACTTTTTGAGGTGAGTACTGATTGTCTAGTGTAACTCATCTAATTATGGTGATTAGTTCCTCTGCAGAAGAAGACAGCAGCAAGAACCATCAATTGGGTCTTAATGCGTAAGTCAAATTTTGAGTATATCAGACCTCAGCTGATTTTCAAGGCAGATCTGACTCTGGTAAGTAAGTTTTCTATCTGAAAAGCTCTGCTAATATGTCTCACCAGGGATCTCTTTGTTGGTAATGCTACAAATATAGCTATTGAGGGGCACTTAGGCATCAACACCACTTTTACTGGAGAAACTGTTAAAAGAGGGTGGAGATATAGAACAACAGTGAATTATATTGATGACCTGGTACCAGCAAACAGAAGTAAGTCAGTCATAACAATGCAAGTGAATTCAAACTGATTCAGACTATAGCCAGATGGAACCATTATACTGGGTAAGTACATCCTGAGCATGGTTTGAACTGAGATTGACTTGACCACAGGGTTCAAGCCATTGGTGCGGAGGTTTCTGATGGGCTTGTAGCTGTGTTGACCATACAGGTCACAAAAGATGATCCTGGACTGTTGGGTGATCAAGTGTGGTCTGCTTTGGGGATGTAACATTTGTTTATGCATCCTTTTTGATCCCTCCTTTCAGGCAATCTGGCTCAAGAAATGCAGTGACTGTTAGCTGTCAGTCACCAAAGTCCACACCAGTCCAATTGACATTTGTTGGTTCACTTTGTTTTGGATATTATCTCACATCAAAAGTAGTAAAATGGCCTTGTTCCCAATCTATGAGGATGGTTATCTTCCGGGACCCAATCATGAGCAAGATTCATCCTTCTTGTATGATGATTACCCCACTTCACCCCCAGTCTATATACAAGAGGTACCATATGAAGATGAACCTTATAAAGATATCAACATTCAAGACTCATATGTGGAATATGAAAAAGAAGAGGATGAATTGCCTGAAGCTTGGATTCCTTACTCTGGCCATACTGAGCTTCCGCCTGGGAGTGGCAACCAACAGGTAATTATTGGTGCACCATTCCCTCAACCTTCAGATTTAAAACAACATTATTGTGATCTGTATCCTGAAGAATGTCATAAAATTGGAGGAGTTTTGGAGAGGAACAACACTAGTGGTAATGGAACTATAGAAAGTGATATGCGGGAGAAAACTGGTCTGAGCCATGTTGATCTATCTGGATGTGGGTTAGCTCTGCTCTTGTTATTACTACTCTTACTTGGGTTGAATGGAGGATGGTCAGGGGATAAAGCTAGTAAAGATAGAGAAGGGTTAGGTAAATCTGATGGGAGGGGAGGTAAAAGTGATAGAGACAGTAGAGACAAAAATGGTAGAGATGGGAAAAGCAAAAAAAGGGAAGATGAAGAGAAGAACAAGAAGAATAGAGATAGAGAATCATCAGGCAAAGATGATAAAGGGAAACCAAACAGAGAGGACAGAAGTAGAAACAAGAATAGTGAAACACCTGAAGAAAGAGACAAGAGGAAGGCAGCTGAAAGAGCTGAGAGACAAAAAAAAGATGGAGAAATGGAAGGGGAAACAGAAGAAAAAGGAGGAA